>NW_026068053.1:7040954-7042199 GCF_014885135.2 Alexandromys fortis | reverse complement strand
TCAAAACAACTTTGAAATACCATCTTACACCTGTCAGAATAACTAAAATAAAAAAAAAAAACACCCATGATAGTCTATGCTGGAGAGGTTGTAGAGTAAGGGGAACCCTCATCCATTCTTAGTAGTAATACAAACTTGGGCAACCACTGTGGAAATAAGTGTGGCAGTTTCTCAGGAAATTGGGAGTCAACCTACTTCAGAATCACACAATTCCACTCTTGGTAATATACCTAAGAGATACCTAATCATACTAAAAAAGCATTTGTTCAACTCTGTTCATAGCAGCACTATTTGTAATAGCCAGAGCCTGGAAACAACCTAAGTGCCCCTCAATAGAATAATGGATAAAGAAGGTGTGGCACATTTACACTTTAGACTTCTACTCAGTGGTAAAAAAGAAAAAAAAGAAAAGAAAAAAAAAACAATGACATCTTGAATTTTGCATGCAAATGGATGGAAATAGAAAACACTATCCTGAGTGAGGTAACCCAGACCCAAAATGATAAACATGGGATGTACTCACTCATAATTGCTTTCTAGCCATAAATAAAGGACATTGAGCCTATAATTCATGATCCTAGAGAAGCTAAATAAGAAGGTGAACCCAAAGAAAAACATATAGTTATCCTCCTGGATATTGGAAGTAGATAAGATTGTCAGGTAAAAATTGGGAACTTGGGGGTGGGGTGGGATGGGGGTAAGGGGAAATGGGGAGAGAAAATTGAGAAGAGGAGAATCGGGGCATCTTGGGGGAATGGGATGGTTGGGATAAAGGAAGGTTGGATATGAGAGCAGGGAAGTATATATTCTAATTAAGGGAGCCATCTTAGGGTTGGCAAGAGACTTGACTCTAGAAGGGCTCCCAGGTGTTC
Organism: Alexandromys fortis; assembly: GCF_014885135.2. Classification (NCBI taxonomy): domain Eukaryota; kingdom Metazoa; phylum Chordata; class Mammalia; order Rodentia; family Cricetidae; genus Alexandromys; species Alexandromys fortis. The sequence goes on along the minus strand of NW_026068053.1, from coordinate 7,041,327 downwards.
AGGGAGATGTCCCCAGCTAGTACCTTGGGCAGCTGAGGGGAGGGAACCTGAAATGACCTTATCCTATAGCCATACTGATGAATATCTTGCATATCACCAAAGCAACTTCATCTGGTGATGGATGGAGATAGGGGTAGAGACCCACATTGTAGCACCGGACTGAGCTCCCAAGGTCCAAATGAGGAGCAGAAGGAGGGAGAACATGAACAAGAAAGTCAGGACCTCAAGGGGTGCACCCACCCACTGGGACAGTGGGGCTGATTTATTGGGAGCTCACCAAGGCCAGCTGGACTGGGTATGGAAAATCATGGGATAAAACCAGACTCTCTGAACATAGCGGACAATGAGGACTGCTGAGAAGCCAAGTACAATG
>NW_026068053.1:7019566-7035882 GCF_014885135.2 Alexandromys fortis | reverse complement strand
AGGTCAAACAGAATGAAAGACAGGTAAAAAGCCCTGAAGCAAAATGTAGATGTATAGCAACATTTTAAATTAAGCTTAAAAAAAAAAAAAGCTAGTGGGAAAAGCCTAATTTTTTTTGTTATGTTTTGTTTTGTTTTTTTCGAGACAGGGTTTCTCTGTGCTTTTGGAGCCTGTCCTGGATCTAGCTCTTGTAGACCAGGCTGGTCTTGAACTCACAGAGATTCACCTGCCTCTGCCTCCCGAATGCTGGGATTAAAAGTGTGTGCCACCACTGCCGGGCCACAAGCCTAAATTAAGGTCAAGAATTCATAATTAATAAGTCTCTTTGTCTTTATCTGGAAGTTGATGGGTGGCCCAAAGATAATTCCAACTACATAGAATTACTGCCTCATGAACATTAATGGAAAAATTCTCAATAAAATACTGGCCAAACAAATCCAAGAACATATCAAAAAATCTGTCATGATTAAATGGTCTTTATATAAGCAATGCAAGGATGGTCCAACATATGAAATCTATCAATGTAACGTACCACATAAACAAACTGAAATAAAAAACAAAACATGATCATCTAAGCTGATGACAAAAAAAAAATCTTTGACAATATTCAGCATCTCTTTATGATAAAAGTCTTGAGAGATCAGTGATACAAGAAATATCCCTTAGCATAATAAAAACAATGCACAGCAGGAATAAGACAAGGCTGTCCAATTCTCCATATTAATTCATTATAGTACTCAAAGTTCTAGACAGAGCAACAAAACAACAAAAAGAGAATAGCAGTATATAAATTGGAAAGGAATCAATAAATGAGTCATTATTCAGAGATGATATGATAGTATACATTAGCAACCACAAAAATTCTACCATGGAACTCCTACAGTTGATAAACACCTTCAGCATATTGGTTGGAGTCACTCAAAAAAAAATCAGTATCCATCCTATATACAAATTATCAACTGTGTGGATGTTGATGGTGCCACCAACACCATGTGTCTCTAGAGAATCCTGACTATTCATCCAGTAAAGTTTACTATACCACAGAGCACTATGAAAAACAAACAAAACAGTATTTTCTGGAAAAAAAAAAAAAAAAACAACAGTATAATAATACTGTTTTCTTGATGAAATTTAATTATCATAATTTTTAAAATAATTCTAGATTATATTAGTTTACACTTTTAAGAACAACAAAGAGAGATCTTCTGCATCACTTTTACAGATCCTCCAGTTGAAAAAGAATGATAAAATATACTATAATACTATAATAAAGGCCATGACATTGACATGTTTTCTAGTTAAACTTTCTATACTTTTCTGTATTCTATGTGAATGAGTATATATATATAATGTGTACTCATAGTATCTTTGAATTGAAGCACACATGTATATTTCTCCCAAATTAGAATTATATTATCATATTGATCCCATATTGCTCATTTATAAATATTTTCAAGCCAGTTTGTTCTCCTCTGGAACTTCCACATATGGCTACCAGCTCCCTGCTTTCACATATTATATAAAGCTGACACTATTACAGAAAGAAACATGTATGTAATTCTGTACTCATTTGATCATCAAACAAAATCTAAAACTGCAGTAGTTTATGACTACTTGTCACAAGCTAAAATAATCTGAAAGAATGGAACCTTTAGTTAAAAATATGCTCCCAATAAATAGCACTCCTCCGTGGCTCTGTATCAGCTCAGGCTCTCACAACGTTTGAGTTCTTGCCTTGGCTTCCTGTAATGAATTTTGATTTATGTCATGTAAAGCAAATAAACCTTTCTGCATCCAAATTTATTTTGGTCTTGGTACTTCGTCACACCAATAGGAATCAAAGTGAGACTAGCACTGAACAATAAAATTTCTCTATCATCTGGTTTTTAACTTTTATTTTCTAAAATGTAATATGATGAATGTAAAAAACTTTTATTTGCCTGTATATTTATGGCATTTTTATATTAAACTTTATATTTTGTATCAGTTTCAATAGGACATTTGTGATAGCTCTGGTATTTGCTACTATGAATGAAGCTTTCATGAATATTCTTGTACATGTGAACATATGGTTTTATTTCCTTGGAGTAAAGGCCTAAGAGATCAATAGAACATATAGTAATTGCATACACTATGTTATAAGTTATTAAGATATAGTGTTATATTTGCATCTGTAACTTGTCTTGGATGCAGTATGTTTCATCCTCACCAGTATACAGTGCTAAGATCATTTTGATTTGAATTTTATTTTGGACACTCAAATGAATAAAATACATGGATAATAAATTCTCATTTTAATTTGTATTTTATATATTTCTAATGGTGATGAGCATATTTTCATTGGCTTACTGTCTTCTATTTACTTCTTGTATTCTATAATCCTTCAACCATTTTTTTAAATTTGCATTTCATCAGTTTTTAAACCATAACATTTTAATTTCTCAGTCATATTTATAAAGTTAACAATCCTCCTACTTCATCTGTATCATAGTTAATTCTACACACACGAAGTTTTGCTAAATATAAAAAGAATTAGAAACAAATTCATATTATAATGTTTTCATTTTTCTTTTGTTTACCACATCAACAGGCTCAGAAAATAGAAAGAGGAAAATGGATTAATTTTGGAGGCTGACAAGATAGATCAATTGGTATAGGCACTTGCTGCTGGCCTGATGTCTCTATATGCAGAATCCATATGATAGAAAGAAAGAACTTTCTGATAATATTTTCCCTTCCCATGTTTTCTCCTATATCCTCCTACCTCACAGATCCTCCCCACCTCCTTACTCATGCTAGTCAATCTATTCCTTCTCGGTTTCTTTGGAAAACAATCAAATAAAAACAAAGCAGAAAAAAAAAAACACAAGAAACACACACATAAATATATACAAATAAAACTCAGAAAAGCTTAAAATCAGAAACCATAATACAAATGGAAAAGATGAGGAAGATAACAAATGCTGAAACAAAGCATTATGAGATGAAAATAGCTATAAAATTAACATGAAGTTTGTTTTTTATGTGCCAGCTATTGCTGAGCATGTAATTTACCCTATTGTTTGGGTTATAAACCCAGTGCGACCACAATGGAGAGGACTGATCTTTCCTTTATACTTACAAAGGAAAGTCATTTGGAGATTGCTTCTTCATTTAGGCGGTGGAAGATCATGTCAGCTCCCTCTTTCAGTGCTGTGACCATGTATGGATTGACCTGTGTAGGCCTTGTTCATGGTCACACCATCTCTGTGTGAAAGTGTAAATCACAAACAATCCCACACCAGTTTGGATTTATGACTAATAGAATGGTTATTTATTTAAAGGAAAAAAAAGACTTATAGATCACCGTCCCAGACAACAGCCCTCTCCGCGATCAGGAAAGGAGTCTAGTATCTGAAAGCAGAGCTGGAAGCAAGAGAGAGAGAGCAAGAAGAGTTGCCGCTGCTTTTATAAAGAGAGAGATCACGCCCCAGTGGACTGGTATCTCAGTGGCTATTGGCTGAAGGAATGGAAGGTGCTCCCGCAGCATCTGTGAACTCACATACATAAATTCTCTAGAGTCTAGAAGACACTGTGTCCTTTGAGTCACTCATTATCTCTGACTCTTAAAACCTTTCATTGTTTTCTACATGACTTCCTGATCCATGAAAAAAAGTTTGATGAAGACATTAGCTGAGTGAAGGACTGAGTGTGAGTGTACAAAAATCTCTCACTCTGAATGTTGTCCATCTTGTATTTTTTCTACTTTCCATGTAGATTAGATCTATGTATGTCTCTCTTAGGGTCCTCATTGTTGTCTAGGTTTTCTGGGATTGTGATTTGTGGGCTGGTTTTCTTTGCTTTATGTTTAAAAACCACATATGAGTGAGTATAAATGATTTTTATCTTTTTAATTTATTCTTCTCTCATATAATACAGCCCACAGCAGCCTCAATTCCATCAACCTTATCTCTCATCTCCCATAGATTCATTGCTAATCTATTTTCCTTCAGAAAAGAGCAGACCTCCCAGTGCCATCAACTGAACAGAGGTGCAATAAAGATAGCTGCACACCCTCATATCAAGGCTGAACTTGTCAACCTAGTTGGCAAAAAAGTGTCCCCAAAACAATCAAAAGGGTCAGGGGCACTCCCATTCCCCAAAACTGCTAGCTAAACACCCACTTGTGATGTTCAAGCTAAATGAGCACAACCTGATGCGGAAAAGCTAGTGCAGACCCATTCACCCTGTGAGTTTTTGGTCATTGTCTGAGCCCATAAATAAATGCTTATTTGATTCTGTCAGTCTTTTTCTCCTGGTATCTTTGACCCCTCTGGCTTCTACAATCCTCCTTCCACATCTTCTGCCAGATTTCCCAAACTCAATGCTTCCCTCTAGAGCCCTACCTTTTATTTACCCTCTCTGGGTCTGTGGGTTATAATATGTTTTACATAATACTTAAGATCCACTTAAAAGTTCTTACAAATCATAACTGTCTTCTGGGGTCTGAGTTGCCTCCTCAGTGTGGTTCCACCAATTTGCCTGCAAATTACATGATGTCACACTTTTCTAGCTGCTGAGTAATACACAATTGTGTAAATGTATCACATTTTCTTTACCCTTTCTTCAGGTGAAGTATATCTAGTTTTTTTTTTTTTTTCAGTTTCTAGCTATTAAGAGTAAAACTGCTATGAACACAGATGAACAGGTGCCCTTGCTATTTGCTACAGTATCCTTTGGTGTATATTAAGGCATGGTATATGTTTCTGTGGATCCACCATATTGATTTCAATGGTGGCTGTACAGCTTTGCACTTTCAGCAGTGAAGATACTTCCCTTTGCAATGCATCCTAATCAGCCTGAGCTATCACTTGTGTGATTGAACTTAACCATTCAGAGAAGTATTATATAGAATTTCTAAATAGTTTTGATTTGCATTTATCCTTACAAATTACTCAAATAAATCAAGTAAGCAACTACTGACTACGGCAAAAAGGACCTTTATAATGATTTTATCTTCCTGCTACTACCAAGCAAATTGTTGCTCCTTATTAGAATCAGTGTCTATTTTATTAGAAATAGGTAGAAAAAGAAGTAATGAACTTTTTGGCAAATATGTTTCTGAAATAATTACACCTTACACCACCAACCAGTGGACCACATTGTTGACTGATTTAGATGCTTGACAGATTGTCATGGCTAGATTTACAGGGACATTTAAACACTGTTTGTCAGCTCACCATTTTAGCAATTCTTATTTTTCCAAAAGTTTGTAAAACAGAACTTTTGTCTTTACTGGCTTCTTTAGTTTTTATTGATGACTCTTCTAATGGTGTTACTTCATTTGTTATTGATGAAAGATCAACTTCTTTTCAAACTAATAAAAGTTTGGCTCAAAAAGTGGAGTTAGGGGCTATTTAAATGTGTTTGCAATTTTGCTTAATAAAGCTTTTAATCTTTATACTGACTCCTGTTATATTGCATGTTTGTTTCCTCATATTGAAATTGCCGTGCTTCCTGTCTCACAGACTACATTTTTTTCCTTGCTAAAAGCATCACAGTCCTCAATTCAATCATAGACATTGCCCTTTTCTATGGATCACATTAGTACCATTCCCAGCTCCACACGCTTCAACAAGGAGAGTATAAATATTTCTCCCCATTTTGCATTTTAAATCAATGTTTATTGTGCATATCTTAATTTAGACTCAGAAGGCATTTATGCTTTTTAGAGATACTCTGATTATTAATTACACAAAAAAAAATCTATGGTAAAATGGAAAAAAAATCTATTAACAAAAAATTAAAGAGACTGTCTTTTTGACTTCCAGAAGAGGGTGTGCAAGTATCTTTCTACAGAATGCTAATACATCACTCAGTTCCAGATCCTTTGATTTGAGCATATGTTGACCCTTGAAATCCATCTATTTCCCTGTTGAATCAGAGATATTACAGACCTTGTCTGAGCCCCAACAGTGCTCTTATTAGCTATAGCCATTGATCATGGAGAATGACACAGTGGATCATGGTTATCCTAAAGCTGATGATACACTTACCTCTCTGCTTTCCAAAGTTAGTTACAGCTGATATGATGTGCAAAGACAACCTGGAACATTTCTTTGCCAACTTGGGGCCAAGTCAAGGCACTGACATCAAGTGCTGAAGAAATTGTTCAGATTCAAAAAGTAGATGTAACCCTTCTTTACTAAATTATTCTAATTAGACAAATAGGCTATTTATTTCTATATTTGGTAAATTCTTCTCCCTCAGGAGGTGTTAGTATTTCTTTAGGACTTTGTTAGCTGATTTGCCTAAGGGTAATAGGTGTAGGGACAATTGTCATGTTGGACATTGGACTTTGCATCTGTAATAGATAGGCTCTTTCTAACAGCTTTGGCTACTACCAAAAAAATACTCTTCTTATTATGCCCTCTTCTATAAATAATGCTAAATGCAATCATACTTGTCCCATGACAAAGTATACACAATGGTTGCCCTGTGTTTCCCCTGATAAAGGAGTCATCTATAAAATTAAGGATACAATGATGAGATTTATTATTGACAAGTTTCCAGTTCTTGTATAGATTATAAAAATTGTTTTATTTCACATCTCTCATTTTCTTGGTCTGAAAGTCTTATTTTAAAACTAACTCCTGGGGATCATAGATTATCCAAAGGTAGGTCATTTCCATGTTTTTACCTAAATGTGAACTCTAATTTATTCTTCAAAAATATTTGCACAAAGTCTTTATAATAACAAATTATACTTTTACTGAAATACCTTTACAAACTTCCCATTTGTTCTGGATTACAAGGTTGTTACTGTACCTTTTGTGATCCTTGTTGAAAGTTTTCTAGACTCAATTTCAGTTGCATAAATGATACTACTTACCTGTAACTTAAAGGGGCCTGCTTGTTTGTTGGGGTTTCTCTCTTGCCCTGTATCCCACAACGGTTTAGCCCCAAAGAAAATCACACATAGATCTCCATAAATTATAAGCTGATTGGCCCATTAGTTCTATCCTCTCACTGGCTAACTTTCACATCTTGATTAACCCATTTTTCTGATCTATGTTAGCCATGTGGCTCAGTACCTTTTTTCAGGAATAGTTGTGTGTTTCCCTTCTTTGAAATATGCTTGTGGGGGGTTATCTGTTGCCTGTGTTTTTGTGGGTTCAGTTAGCTTCCTGGGCTTTGGGTTTTCCTGCAAGTACTTTCTGTAGGACTTAGTTTATGAAAATATATATATTTTTTAAATTTGTTTTTGTTGTGGAATATCTTGTTTTATTCATTGATGTTAAACAAAAGCTTTGCTGGATAAAGTAGTCTGGGGTTTTAATCTTGGTCTCTTAATGTCTGCAGCACATCAGCCCAGGACCTTCTGCCTTTCATGGTTTCCATTGAAAAATAGGGTGTAATTCTGATAGGTCTACATTTATATGTTACTTGACCTTTTTCTTTGCAGTTCTTAATATTCTTTCTTTATTTTGTATACTTTACATTTTGATTATTATATGGGGAGAGAACTTCTTTTGATGTAGTCTACTTAGTGATTTGTAAGGTTCTTCTACCTTTATAGGAATATCCTTCTTTAGGTTGAGAAAGTTTTCTTCTATGATTTTGTTGAATATATTTTCTGTAACTTTGAGCTGAAGTTCTCCTATTTTTTCTACAGCAACTCCAACACCTGAAATTCATTCCTCTATCTCTTGTTTACTATTGTCATACTGTCTCTCTAGTTCCTGTTTGTTTATCCTGATTTTCCACTTCCAGAATTCCCTTGGTTTGTGGTTTTCTTTTCTTTCTTTTTTTTTTGTCTATATTTCATTCTTCAAGCCTTAAAATGTTTGCTTTACCTGTCTGATTGCCCCCCCCCCTTGGTTTTCTTGGGTTCCTTTGAGGGATTTATTAATTTCTTCCAATTGTTTTTGTCTTTTCTTCCATTTTTTAAAGATATTTTTTCATTTCCTTTTTAAAGGTCTCCATTTTCATAAAGGTATGTTTAACGTCGCTTTCTTCTGCTTCTTCTGGCTTAGGATAATTAAGTCTTCCTATTGTGTGACCACTGGTTTCTGGTGTTAACATGTTGCTTTTTAGGTTGTTGGATGAATTTTGCATTGGCACCTGTCCATCTCTTCCTTCCAATCTGGCCGGCAGTGTCATTGCTTCTTGGTCCATCCTTGAAGTGGCTTTCTGAGTGTTTGGGGATTTTTCTTGTTCTACTATGTACTCTCAATGTCTGTGTCTCAAGAAATTTCTGAGGTCTTTGTAAGCCTTCTCTTTAGGTCTCCTCTCCTGGTTCACACTCTTGACTCTTTCTCTTGGTCCCCTCAGTGATGTAGCAAGTTCTTGGTCTCCTCTATATTGTAGGAAGCTGTGTTTCAGATTTCCACTGATATTGCTGAAGGATAGGCAAGTTTGGGGGTGGGATGAGACTAGTAGTTCTCAAGGACCATTGCATAGGGTTGGGTAATGGGGAAGCCTAACTGCAGAGAATTCTACTGATGGCTAGAAAAGCTGAGGGAGTTGGAGGGAGGGGTCTGAGGTTTTGTCCCACTCTGGAGGTCCTAGAGAGTGAGGTGTCTCCCTGTGTGGCTGTTCACTCACCCCTTAAGTTCCCTCAGTATTGGAGCAAGCTATGTTTCAGAGTTTCACTGAGGTTGCAATAATTTATGCTATTTTTAACTCCAGAATTTTTCTGTATAAGAGCTGTTGTACTGCCTAACCTGGTGCCTTAAAGTCACCATTATTGTTTGTGAATCAATATGTGTTTTTAACTGTAGTTGTATTTCTTTAATTAACTTAGGAGCCCTTATATTTGTTGCATAAATATTTAGAAGTGTTTTATTTTTTGATGAATTTTTTTCATTGAATTTGTAGTTCACTTTTTTATATCTTCTGATAAGTTTTAGTTTGAAGTCTAATTTGGCAGATATTAACAAGACCAGTGCACCAGTTTGGTTCTTGAGTCTATTCTGTTTGGAATATCTTTCTGCTTATTTTACCCTTAGGTAATGTCTATTATTCATATTGAGGTATGTTTCTTCAATGCTGGAGAAATAGGGATTTTGTTTTCTATCTCACTGCTTCAATTTCTGTTTTTATTGATGGAATTGAGACAATAAAATTTGAGAGTTATCAATGAGTAGTGCTTATATTTTCCTATTATTTTATTACTATGTTGTGGGGTTTCCCTCTCTTTTTATTTATAGATCTAAAAATTGTTTATTCCCAGTGTCTTATTGAATGTAGTTAACCACTTCTAACTGAAGTTTACCTTATAATGCTGTCTGTTGAAATTGATTAGTAGATATAATTTGCTTAAATTTTATTTTTACATTGAATATTTTTATGTGTTTCTTTTTCCACTTATTGTGATTAATAATATTGCTGAGTATAGTAATTTTGTCTGGATTCTGTGTGTTCTAAAATATGAGGAACACACATTTAACTTCTTCTGATTTTGAGAATCTGGATTGAAAAACTAGGAATTATTCGAATGAGCCTACCATTATTTGACTTGGTCTTTTCCCCTTGGGGCTTTTTTTTCTCCACATTTAGTGTTCTAATTACTATGTGTCATAGGAAATTTCTTTTCTAATCTTGCCAAATTAATATGTTCAGAGAGCAGCTCCTTGTTTAGGTTTAAGTAATTTGCTCTTACAAAATTCTTAAAAAAATATTTTCTGTACCTTTTACCATTTTCTTTCTCCATATAATTTGTAGATGTGGTCTTTGATAGTGTTTCATATTTCTTGGATGCTTGTGATTTTAGTTATTTTAAATTTAACATTTTCTTTTACTGACATATTCACTTTTTATATGTTGCTTTCAATATCTGCAATTCTATCTTCAATATTTTAACATCTTTTGTTAGGGTTACCTCTGATTGTTTGAATTTTAAATTGTAAGTTTTCAATGTCAGTTTTATTTCAGTTTTGTTATTTTTTAATTATTCTATTTTTGTCTTAGAGCTAATAATTGATAGAGGAGGTCATTGGTTAATTATAATAAAGAAACTGCTTGGCCCTCATAGGTTAAAACATAGGTGGGAGGAGTAAACAGAACAGAATGCTGGGAGGAAGAGGAAGTGAGCTCAGAGGCCATGCTCCCCTCTCCCGGGCAGATGCACGTGATAAAGCAAGCTGCCAGGTCAGACATGCTGAATCTTTCCCGGTAAGACCGGTGCTACACAGTTTATTAGAGATGGGTTGGTCGGGATATCAGAATTAGCCAGTAAGGGCTAGAGCTAATGGGCCAAGCAGTGTTTAAATGAATACAATTTGTGTGTTGTTATTTCAGAGAATAAGCTAGCTGTGTGGTGGGAGCTGGGTAGCAGGAATGCAGCCCACAGCTCCCTTCAAGAAATATTTACTTTCATGCCATAAATTGTTTTTACTATTTCATTTAACTGTTTATATTTTCAATGACTCAATTAATGTATCCTTTTTATGGTCTTTGTAGATATCTATGTTTGCTTTCTTGAAGCCCTTTTCTGCACTTCAACTATGTTGCTTTTCTAAGGACTACAGAAATTGGATTACTGACTACTGTTAAAAATTCTCTCATGGCTCTTCATTTTTATGTGTTTTTTGTTTTCTCCACTGGGTTCTAGGCATCAGTATTTGTTATATTTGAAATGTTTATTCGTATCAGTATCAGGTCTTACCTTTTTGGGTGGCCATTTTCTTCTTTGGTTGTTGTTGCCCTAATATAGAATGTTTTTACAGGTTAGTGGATAATAGAATGAAATTAAGATGTCCTAGGAGGAAGGCTGAGTGACTATGGAAAAAAAAAAAGCTAGGGAACCAGGTCAGCACCAAAATGCAGAGTTTTGGGAAAAAAATGAGGTGAAGCATGGTTGGAGGAAAGGTTTAGTAAATCAGGCCACTAAAGGACTAAATAAAGGAGAGAACATGATGAAGGACAAGAAGAATAGTGAAAATCCTGTATCTGAGACTCAGAGAAGTAGTAGAAAGTATTTCTATGGATCAGTTGCTGAAATATATTAATTGAAATGGGCTTGAAAGGATGCCTGATATGACTGTTGGAAGATAATTAAGATGGGACAACTTCAGAAGGTAGAGTTCTCTGAGAAGAAGGTAAATTGGGAGGAAGGGCTCCTACTAATTTATATCTGAGTCCATATGGTTCCTAAGTTAAAATTTGAGTTCTGGGGGAAATGTGGCTATCTGAGTGATTGTGTAACTAATCTGGAATCTACCATGTTTCCTGTTTTAAGTTCAAAAGTTCTGATCAAGCTGTATCAAAATATGGAATCTCTTAATCACCAATAGGCCTAATATCCCTTCATAACTGAATGGCCCTGAGGTTGCCAGAAATTGTGGTGGAGATGCTTAGATGTGGAAATCCTTGGGTGTTGCTGAATCTAATCGATAATTAAGTCTGGTCCCAAGCCTCAGTACATTTTCCTGTGAAGTCTCTGTAACTTTAACACATTTTTTTTTTAACTCAACGAATAAACTTAAGTAAAACAAACTGGAGTGTTAAAAATCTAACCCCTTCTCTGGTAGCTGTTAATGTAACAGCTAACCGTAATAATGTATACCATTAAGACAAACAGAAAATGATTACTTAGTCATTTTCCCATGAACTCTGTGGCAGAATGGGGCAAGGCAGAAAAGAAAGAATGTGTAGATCCAAGGGGGATGAATATCCATGGAAGAGGTGAAACTGAAATTTTGGTGGCTTCTGATCCTTATCTGTCCACATATTTCCACTGAAATGCATTTCCTTCTGAAAGTATAAGTCAATTTAAGTTCTTGACACCTCATTAAACCCTCAAATGGAGTAAGACATGCCTTTCTAATAGCCATCTTATATTCTACTTAGAGATAGCATGAAGTGTTTTATATATGCCAAGACTTAATATGCAAAGTATTCGAAGGGCAAAAGAACATGGACATTCCAGTTTAAATACTTAGCTTGACTTTTTTGAGTTTTAATGATTTTCAACAAAATAAAAAATTCAAAATTCTCTGAAAATATTTTTAACTATATACATATTTTTTTCTGAGTCTAAAATACTCTTGAATAAATCATGTATTTTAAGACTATGTTATGTGACTTTTGGCAATGCAATTGGGCAAGGTGATTTGGAAAAGCTGTACTCTGTAGGAGATAGGCCTAGCAGAGATAGAAGGCCATTAAGGGATGACATTAAGAGATGATATACAATTTATGTTGCAGATTGTAATCTGCTTCCAGGACTGAATGTGGGTCTCTTGTAGGAGGAGGAGGAGGCTTGTTTCCTTCCTAGCAGTCCAGACCTGGAATAATCACTCATAAACTACATTAATTGCAATAATGCTTGGTTAATTGTTTAAATATATTTCTAGCTAGGTGTTATATCTCAAATTAACCCATTCCTGTCATTTTAAATTTTATCACAAGGCTTGGTAATGTGCCAGGGTATCTGTCTTCTTTGGCAGCTACATGGCATTTCCCAGAATCTGCCTTCTTTCTCCTCTATCTCTGCTTTGAATTCCTGCTTTGCTCTAGTCTGTGCTACAATAGGGCTAAAGCAGCTTCCTTATTAACCTATGATCATAAAACATATTGACAACATACAGAGGGGAATCTTACACCACCTCTCCTTTTCTGCTTAAATAAAAAGAAGGTTTTCACTTAGACATAGTAAAATTTCATATAATAAAACAAGTATAACACAAGAATTAAAGTTACAATATTTATATCTACTATATCTTCTATCATAACTATGTAGACTCTAATTATAAATATCTATTTTTAACTTCATCAAAGACCCAGAAGAATATAATATTACCTAAGTAAACAGGAAGTGCATTGTAAACAACTCCCAAAACTCTAAAATTGACAGAGACACCTTTTTGCCTGGACAGTGACCGTAATTTCTTCTGTAATATTGGGGCATTCATCCATTTCCAGCCTAAAGGCCCATAGTATTTGACAGACTTTTCCATAAAGCAGGAAAAATTTCAAAGACAGTTCAGCCTATATTGACTTTCTGTCAGTCACTTTATTTTGTGTCCTGCAGAATGCCTTGCAGACAGTTTCATGAAGCAGGAACTCTGAAGGACTATATCAACTTCTTTAGGCAACTCCAGTGCTCATTTTTATGTAGTTCCTGCATGTCCAGTTTACACAGCCATACCAGCAAGCAGTCCAGGCAAAAGCAGATTCTTGCTCAAATGGCTAATAAATACCATAAGGAGCATTTTCAATGCTATCATCCTCTCGAAGTAATTTGGTTCCACCAGAAGCATATGTGTCTCATGGTCATAAAAAGTCCTACGTTCTAAAAAAAAAAAAAATTAAATGTCATGTTCTGTTATTCATCTAAAATATATCTTTGTAGATCCAGAAAACCTAAATAACAAGCTTGACTATTATAGATGACTCTCTTTTAACCTATATTTCTTAATTATATATTGCATTTTTAAGTGAGATACACAAATACAATACCTTAATCAAGAGCAAAAATATACACATAATAAAATTGACCTTAAATTTGTACAAATAGACCAAGATCCATACCAATACCAAGTATTCATCTCTATATCATATCCCCCTTTAAACATAAATAAACATTAATAAACAATATTTAGGAATTTGGGGATAGCTCTCTTCAAACTGCTTCCTGCTTTTTGTTCGGTGAAGCATTTGAGAGTTCATGGAGACCTTTCAAACTTCTTGGTCCATCAAACCACATTAGTCTGGTAGGATTCCACAGGTTCTCATCTTTTGTTGAAACAAAAGAGGAACCTCTATTCCAAAACAACATACCTTAGACCTAAATTTTGAAGTCAAGATAACTTTAATATACATATGTAGGTTTAGATTAGCAGCCCCATAATTAAATATCTCTCTGTGGTCAAAAAATCCAAAGAAAACACAGTAATATGCAAAATCCAGACTCTCTGTATATATTTGTTATTTAAGTGGCTTATTTTTCTTTAATCCTTTAATTTATGAAAGTCTGTATACTGTCTCTTTAAAGACTTTGTTTTATTTTTTTCTATATTATTTTTCTTCTTTTTCTCAAGTCTATGTGCATTTTTTAAAACACACTCTAACACATTCAGAGGTTTATTACATCTATTTAATTGTTTCCTGACCAGGAGCACTTTAAAATGATAAGAAGTGTGGTTGTGGCAAGCCTGGATTCTGGCTGCAACTCTCTCAGAATTTCAATATGTTGGAGGTACCCATAGGTGGGAACTGTGCTCACTATCTCAACTCTGGTAAGCAGTTGGTCCATACTGCCACAAACCGATGCAAGTGCTTGGCCTCCTAAAAGAGCCAGAGCTGTTCAAGGAAGTAGCACAAACCAAAAAGCCTTCTTAAAGGAACCATGCCATATTTCCTTATACCACTGAGTTAAGAAGCATTCTCCTAAAAGAATTGTGCTTCTGCTTGCTTCTATCAAATAGAAACCACATGAGAGAATGCTGTGAAAACATATTCACAGCATACAGAAAAGAATTCCAAATTAGGTCTATTCCATAATCACCCCCATTAGTAATGACTCACTTAATATTTTTGCTTTTTCAACAAAAATGGACTATATTTGCTCAATCAAGAGTCAAAATGGGCCTTAATTTCAAATTTTTCCCATCAGATCTCATAAAACAATGCAAATAAAATTAACTAAGAGAATTTTGTTTTGTGAAATAATATGTACCTTTTATTGAATAAACCACCTATTTTTGAGACTTTTTAAATGTACAATATGAAGACATATCATGTCTCTACTGGTTATTTCTTTAAACCAAAAAAGTGAGTTATCAGGCAGGGAGATATGTTATAAAAGATCACTTGTTTGTTCCTGGCTGGTTAGACTCAAAATAATCACACAGAAACTATACTATTTACAGCACTGTTTGGCCAATAACTTTAGTATATTACTAGTTAGCTCTTACATCTATAATTAACCCATCTCTATTAATCTGTGTATCACCCTGTGGCTATAATTAACCACCCAGGTTCTGGTTAGATTAAAAGGAGTAAAGTAAAATAAACCNATATATTACAGTGTTTTCATTGAAATTTTTGACTGCAGAGAGACATTTGATTCTGGGGGCTGCTAATCTAAGCCAACACAAAAATATTTTGACTTCAAAAATTGAGTCAAAGGATTCGTTGCTTTGAATAAGAGGTTCTTCTTTGGTTTCAACAGACAATGAAAAACTGTAGAATCCTTCCAGACTAGTATGATTTGGTAGATCAAGATCCCCTGAAAGGTCACCATGAACACCCCCAAAATTACCTCACCCAATAAAAAAAAAAAGGAAGAAGTTTGGAAAGAACTACACCCAAATTCCCTAAGTGACTGTTTATAAATGTTTCTTTACATTTAAAGGGGGACATGCTATAGAGATGAACACTTTGCATTGGCATGGGGCTTTGTTTATTGATAGATACAAACTTAAGGTCAATTTTGTATATCTATATTTCTGCTCTTGATTAAGGTATTGTGTTTATGTAGCTCATTTTAAAATGTAATGTATAATTAAGGAAAACAGGTTAATAGATAAGCATCAATAATTGTCAAACTTGTACTCATATTAGGTTTTCTAGGTATATAGAGATATATTTTAGATAGGGATTCTTCATATCTTTCAACAACCTTCAGAATATGGCATTTGAAATGCTTCAGAAACATAGGACTCTGATTTTTTTCTTTTGAGACAGGGTTACTCTATAGCTTTGAAGTCTGTACTGGAACTAGTTCTTGTAGACCAAGCTGGTCTTGAACTCACAGAGATCCAACTGCCTCTGCCTTTCGAGTGCTGGAATTAAAGGTGTGTGTGTGTGTGTGTGTGTGTGTGTGTGTGTGTGTGTGTGTGATACCACCACCTGTCTGAAATTTAGGACTCTTTATGACAGTGGGACACTTCTGTTCCTGGCAGCACCAATTATTTAAAAAGGAAGATTGGCACCTGAGAGACTCCTTATAGTATTTGTTAGCCGTTTGGGCAAGAAACTGCTCTTGCCTGGACTGCTTGATGTTACATGCAGGGCCCACGGATACTTTGGGGTTTCTGCAAGTGAAAGTGTCTGCAAGACATTCTATAGGACACAGAAGAAAGTGACTAACAAACTTCCAATATAAATGGAACTATCTTTGAAATTTCCTGCTTCGTGAAAAAATCCGCCAGACAGGTCAATCAGACAGAAACCTAATAGAGAATTAAGAGAATTAATGGAGGTAATGAAGCGATTGGACTTAAGAGACATCTATAGATCACTCCACCCAAATAGGAAAGAATATACCTTCTTCTCTGCAGCTCATGGAACCTTCTCGAAAATTGACCACATACTCAGAAATAAAGGAA
>NW_026068053.1:7015606-7016930 GCF_014885135.2 Alexandromys fortis | reverse complement strand
AAAGATCTATTTGACAAGAACTTTAAAGCATTGAAGAAAGAAATTGAAGAGGATACCAGAAATGGATTGCTCTTGGATTGTGAGTATCAACATAGTAAAAATGGCAATTCTACCAAAGACAATTTATAGATTCAATGCAATTCCCATCAAGGTCCCATCAAAATTCTAATCAGATCTTGAGAGGACAATAATCAATTTTATATGAAAAAAAAAAAAACCCAGGATAGCAAAACAATCCTATACAATAAAGGATCTTCTGGAGGCATTACCATCCCTGACTTCAAACTCTATTACAGAGCTACAGTAATGAAAACAGTGTGGTACTGGCATCAAAACAGAGAAGTTGACCAATTGAATTGCATAGAAGACCCAAATTTTAACCCACAAACATATGATCACCTGATTTTCGATAAAGGAGCTAAAAGTATACAATGGAAGAAAGAAAGTATCTTCAACAAATTGTGCTGGCACAACTGATGTCAACCTGTAGAAGAATGAAAATAGACCCATCTCTATCACCTTGCAAAAAACTCAAGTCCAAATGGATCAAAGACCTCAATATCAGTCCGAACACACTGAACCTGATAGAAGAGAAAGTGGGAGGTACCCTACAACAGATGGGCACAGGAGATTGCTTCCTATGTACAAGCCCAGCAGCACAGACACTAAGGGCAACATTGAATAAATTGGACCTACTAAAGCTGAGAAGCTTCGGTAAAGCAAAGGACACTGTCACTAAGATAAAAAGACAACCTACTGACTGGGAGAAGATCTTCACCAACCCCACAACAGACAAAGGTCTGATCTCCAAAATATATAGAGAACTCAAGAAACTAGACTTTAAAGTGCTAATTAACCCGATTAAAAAATGGGGGCACTGAACTGAACAGAGAATTCTCAAAAGAAGAAGTGCAAATGGCCAAAAAACAATTAAGGTCATGCTCAACCTCATTAGCAATCAGGGAAATGCAAATCAAAACAACTTTTAGATATCATCTTACACCTGTCAGAATGGCTAAAATCAAAAACACCGATGATAGCCTTTGCTGGAGAGGCTGTGGAGGAAGGGGTACCTTCATCCATTGCTGGTGGGAATGCAATCTTTTGCAACCACTTTGGAAATCAGTGTTTCAGTTTCCAGGAAATTTGGGATCAACCTACCCCTGGACCCAGCAATACCACTCTTGGGAATATACCCAAGAGGAGATGTTCTATCATATGACAAAAGCATTTGTTCAACTATGTTCATAGCAGTATTATTTGTAATAGCCAGAACCTGGAAACAACCTAGATACCCTTCAATGGAAGAATGGATGAAGAAAGT
>NW_026068053.1:7008203-7009931 GCF_014885135.2 Alexandromys fortis | reverse complement strand
GCTTCTTAAGTATAACCCCAGCAGCACAGACACTAAGGACAACATTGAATAAATGGGACCTACTAAAGCTGAGAAGCTTCTGTAAAGCAAAGGACACTGTCACTAAGACAAAAAGGCAACCTACTGACTGGGAGAAGATCTTCACCAACCCCGTAACAGACAAAGGTCTGATCTCCAAAATATATAGAGAACTCAAGAAACTAGACTCTAAAATGCTAATTAACCCAATTAAAAAATGGGGCACTGAACTGAACAGAGAATTCTCAAAAGAAGAAGTGCAAATGGTCAAAAAACAATTAAGGTCATGCTCAACCTCATTAGCAATCAGGGAAATGCAAATCAAAACAACTTTTAGATATCATCTTACACCTGTCAGAATGGCTAAAATCAAAAACACCGATGATAGCCTTTGCTGGAGAGGCTGTGGAGGAAGGGGTACCTTCATCCATTGCTGGTGGGAATGCAATCTTTTGCAACCACTTTGGAAATCAGTGTTTCAGTTTCCAGGAAATTTGGGATCAACCTACCCCTGGACCCAGCAATACCACTCTTGGGAATATACCCAAGAGGAGATGTTCTATCATATGACAAAAGCATTTGTTCAACTATGTTCATAGCAGTATTATTTGTAATAGCCAGAACCTGGAAACAACCTAGATACCCTTCAATGGAAGAATGGATGAAGAAAGTATGGAATATATACACATTAGAGTACTATGCTGCGGTAAAAAACAATGACTTCTCGAATTTTGTATGGAAATGGATGGAAATAGAAAACACTATACTGAGCGAGGTAACCCAGACCCAAAAAGATGAACATGGGATGTACTCACTCATTATTGGTTTCTATCCATAAATAAAGGTCACAGAGTGTTTACCTGGTGAACCTAAAGAGCTAAATAAGAAGGTGAACCCAAGGAAAATCATATAGTTATCCTCCTGGCTATGGGAAGTAGACAAAATTGCCTGGGAGAAAATTGAGATTTTGGGGGTGTGGTGGGTTGGGGATAACGGGGGACGGTGAGAGAAAAGTGAGAAGGGGAGGATTGGGGGAAATTTGTAAAACAGGATGATTGGGATAAAAAAAGGTTGGATAGGGGAGCAGGGAAGCACATATCTTAGTTAAGGGAGCCACCTTAGGGTTTGCAAGAGACTTGAACCTAGAGTGGCTCCCAGGAGCCCAAGGCGATATCCCCAGTTAGTCCCTTGGGAATTGAGGATAGGGAACCTGAAATGACCCTATCCTATAGCAATACTGACGAATATCTTCCATAACACCATAGAATCTTCATCTCGTGATGGATGGAGATAGAGACAGATACCCACACTGGAGCACTGGACTGAGCTCTCAAGGTCCCAAAGAGAAGCGGATGGAGGGAGAACATGAGCAAGGATGTCAGGACCACGAGTGGTGCACCCACCCACTGAGACAGTGGGGCTGATCTTTTGGGAGCTCACCAAGGCCAGCTGGACTGTGACTGAAAAAGCATGGGATAAAACCGGACTCTCTGATCATGGTGAACAATGAGGGCTGATGAGAAGCCAAGGACAGTGACACGGGGTTTTGATCTTACTTCATGTTCTGGCTTGGTTGGAGCCTAGCAAGTTTGGACTTTCATCTTCCTAGATATGTACGGAGGTGGGAGGACATTGGACTCTCCACAGGGCAGGGAACCCTGACTGCTCTTTGGACTGGAGAGGGAGGGGGAGATGAGTGGGGGGAGGGGG
>NW_026068053.1:6998439-7005959 GCF_014885135.2 Alexandromys fortis | reverse complement strand
GGGAAGAATCAGAAATCTTTAATAAATAAATAAAAATAAATAAATAAATAAAATAATTCTACCAGATTGGCCTGTAAGAAAAAAAAAGTCTGCCAGATATTATGGGCCTGTAGCTTGAAGAGTATGTTCTAACAATACAGAAGAACAATACAGAGTAACCAGTGTTCTTTGCCAATTCTAGAGTTTTGGAAGTTGTTTACAATGCACTTCCTATTTCTTTAGGTAATATATTCTTCTGTGGTCTTTGATGGAGTTGAATAGGTAGTTATAATTTTAGTTATTATCAAAGATAAAGTAGATATAAATATTGTAACTGTAATTCTTGCTTCATACCTGTTTTGTTATCTGTAATTTTACTATATTAAAATTAAAACCCTTTTCATTTAGATATAAAAGGAGAGGTGAGGTGGGATTCCTCTTTGTATGCTGTGATTAACATTAATGAATAAAGAAACTGCCTATAAAAGGGCAGAACATAGCTAGGTAAGTAAAACTAAACTGAATGCTGAGAGAAAGAAGGTAGAATCAGGGAGATGTCATGTAGATGCTGCAAGAAACAGATGAGCCAGAACTTGCCAGTAAATCACAGCCACATGGCGATACACAGATTAATAGACATGGGTTAATTCTAGATGTAAGAGCTTGTTAGCAATGCACTTAATCTATTGGCCAAAGAGTCTTGTAAATAATATATATTCTGTGTAATTATTTTGAATGTAATTAGCAGGAACAAACAAGCAATCTTTTCAACAGATATATATTGTTTTCATCTCTTGAAGTATCATATGAAAATAAAAGTGAAGAAATTATACAGATAGACAAGAAGAAGTTATGAACTGCAGAGTAAAAAAAAAAATTAGTAAGACAGATGAGAAATACTGGAAGAAGAGAATGGGTGAAGGATGGAAGAACAAAAAATCAGAGGGAGGAAGGAAGATAGGATATGTGTGGAAAGAGAGGAGATATAAAGTAAAAAGAAGACAAAGCAAAAGGACAATAACTCTAATTTTGATTAACTTGGGGTTAGCACATTTTAAAATTTATATCATTCATCTTTTCTTATTCACTTGCCTTTTGATAATGAGATAGTTTAGGAAATTGGTGCATCAGAAGATTAAACACATATTTGAAAAGAATTGCAGAGCACCTGCAGGAAAGGGAGATGAATCAAACCTTAATGCCCTTCTTCTGACTCCATATAATCCAAATGCAAATGATATAAAATTAAGATATACATTCAACTTTTGGGAAATGTATTTTTGTTAGAAGGGGAAATTAATGATTATAAAATAACTCCTTGGTTCATCTTTTGATTTTGAGTAAAAGTGATCATTGGCATGAACATCTAAACTTTTACCAGTTTTGTTTCCCCATATTCACATGTATTTTTATCATGTGAATTTATCTATATATTGTGTATAGCTTCCTTGTATTTGTGCTATGTGTGTGTGTGCATGTGTGTACATGTGATGTGTGTCTGTGTGATACAGTATAGAGATGGAATTCAAAGGATAATTTTCAGGGTTCTTTTCTTCTAAAATGTGGGCTATATTGATGTAAATAAGGTTGTCAGGTTTAGAGACAAGGGCCTTTACCTGCTGAGCACACCATTGTTTCATGAAGTAAATAGCCCTGACTTATTGATAAAATAGTATTTTCTTATAACTGGATGTTTATTCCAGTTCCATACATCGCTAGTCACTTTTAATTGGTTTGGCGGAAATAAAATTGATGACTCTCTAGAAATTTATGCTAATGATCTAACTTTTGAGCAGTTTTGTTTTTCTGTCTACTACTTAGTAGGACAGCCTTGATAAATAACTTAATCCAATAAGTCCAATAATATCCCATGAGAAAAAGAAGAAGAAATACTTTGTGACAACTTGTCTTTGTTAGGGTTTCTACAACTGCTGTGGAGAGGCACCATTATCACAATACTCTTAAAAAGTAAAACATTTAATTAGGGTTGTCTCACTTTCAGTTTCAGAGGTTCAGTCCATTATGATGGGAACATGGTGATATCCAGGCAAACATGGTACTGAAAGAGAAGCTGGGAGTCTTATATCTTATAAGCCACAAGAATTGGACTGAGACACTGGTAGGTATCCTGAGCATAGGAAATATCAAAACCAACCATCACCATGACATACTTCTGACAAAAATACACATTCAAACAAAGCCACACTTCCTCATAGCACCATCCCCTATGTGGTGGTGGGGGTCAATTACATTCAAACTATCACAGACCCCAGAGGAAAGGAATGTATATATGTAGAAGATTGACAAAGGCCAACACTGAACCAATAAATGTGCTCAACAAAAGACAAAGAAGGCAAGCTGATACCATTGGGAAACTCCTTGTGGACCTCTTGTGGGCCCCCAGGTCCAATATGGTCCAATTATTCCCAGTCACTTGGAAGTATTTGTCTCACCAGGAAAATGAAAATATCCATTGCCTGCTTGAAAAAAAAAATACTGTTCTGGATAATTGGTTAAACATGGAGAACTAATAAAAAAATTCAGTAGAAAATAGGAAATTAATACTTTTACTAACTTCTATAAATGATCATAGACCAAAGCTATGAATGTGTATAAATAAAATTATAGTTGAGGTATTATTGGACATGGGAGTGGACATAACTAGTCTTAGTCTAAAATATTAGCATCCAAATTGACCTCTTCAAGGGCAGATGTCCAATTCCTAGGAGTTGGATCCCTATCTCAAGTCAAAAAGAACATGAGGTGGGTTAAATGCATAGGGCCAGTAGCACAAGGAGAAAGGATGTGGCCATGTGTGTATAATATCACAGTGAATTTATGGAATTATGACCTACTGCATCAATTGAATAACCAGATTAACATTCTTGCAGTCCCAGACGCATGAGTTTCTGGGAAGAATATTATAAAGTACTACCAAAAAAGATCACCAGACATTCAGGCTATTCAAGAACTCAAAAGAACTAACAGATGTTTAGAGGTAACAATTACCCTACATTTAAAATGGTTAATTGAGAAACCCATATGGATTAAGCAATGACATTTAACAGAAGAGAAGCTGTAGACTTTAATAGCTGTTATAGGATCAACTAGATGCCCTCCATATTGAAGAATCAACCAGTCCTGGATTTCTCCTGTTAGTTGTTAAAAATAAATCTGGAAAATGGAGAATCATGACAGATCTAAGAGCTGTCAATAAAGTAATTTGACCTATGGGCCCTCTAAAATCTGGAATTCCTTTGCTTTTGTTATAGCCTAAACGATGACCTCTTATAGTTATTGATTTAAAATTTGTTTCTTCACTATACGTTTACAAAAAAAAAAAAAAAAATGACAGAGACATGTTTGCCTTCACGGTGCACATGTATAAAAATTCTCAGTCTACTAGATATCAATGAACTGTCCTCCAACATGGAATTCTCAATAGCTGCAACCTATATGAATACTTTGTAAGTCAGCCATTTGGAAAAATATATAAACAATGATATAAATCTATAATTTATCATTACATGGATGATATTTTGATATCTGATTAAAATATAGATACTTTAGAAAAAAAAAATGTTTGAAGAAGTAAAGAAAGTTTGCCTGAGTGGGGATTACCAATTGCTCCTTAAATTATTCAAAGAGATGATTTGATCAATCACCTAGGTCAAAAAACAGGTTCAGAGAAAATCGAACTTTCTAAGCTCAAATTAGGAGAGATATTGTGGACTCTTAATGGCTTTGCTAAGAGACATTTCTAAACACAACTCACTGTTAGGATAACACCTCATCTAACAATTAATTTAAACAAAATCTTACATGGTGACAAAGACATAAATAGTCCAAGGGAATAAACAGATTAATTTTTAGAAAGAATTAACTTTGGTTGAAGAGAAATTACAGAAGGTCCATGTGGATCAGTTATATCCAAATCTTCACTGTATTCTAGTTATATTGTCCTCAAGAATTTCCCCAACAGAATTTTTAATGCAGAGGGAAGATATAAATGTATCTTATTTTTACCAGATAAATCAAGTAAAAAATTAAAAGTTTGTGTGGAAAAGTTCTCTGAATTAACTATAAAAGGAAAATTGAGACTTGTCAACAATCAGAAATAGACTCAACATAGACTGTAGTGCCTTTTACAACTGATGAAAAAAAAAAAACTATGGAAGAAAATGAACCCTGTCAAAGAGCCTGTGCTAATTTTTAGGAATGATTCATAGCAATTATCTCAAAAGCAATAAAATTAACCTTATAAAGAGAACTACATGGATCCTTCCCCACAATTTATGTGACACACCAATAACTGGGGCTTTTTACATTCTATATTGATGCAAATAAATCAGGGGAAGCTGGTTAAAAATCAGATAATTTAATTAATGTGGACACTCTTACAATTTTGTCAAAAAGGCAGAATTATATTGCTATTCTCATGAGCAATTCCACTCCAGACTCATAATTGTTTTATTGAAACTGACAAGTATGCTTTTATTGTTGACTTCTTCAAACTGAAAGCAAAACATGCAATGAACACTTTTTTGCTCAAACCAGTTTCTCCTTCTTTGTTTTGCTTGATAAAGTAGGATTTACAACTGATACAAAAATGAAATTGGTGAGCATTTTCATTTATATCAAAAGTAACTTCTTTTTGTTTTGAATGGTCATATTGGATATGAGCAAATTCCAGTCTTCTGTTCTTTAAAACTGATTGAGTTATCCTATGAGAACTCATTGAACACTTCTAAAGATTGCATTGGTTATTTTCAGAAGCATATGAAAATGATTTTACCCCAAAATTCAAGTGGAAAAAACATACCTGTTTTTTAGTTTTAAAATTTGTAAGAAACACTTCAAAATAGTCTCATAAATCAACCAATACCCAATGATATTTGTTTAAGTGTTCACATTCTCTTAAATTTAGAAATACTCATGTTAAAGTCTTATAGATTGAGGTATCAAATTCTCTAAAGAGGATCTTAAGAAAATTTACAGTTTATATTATTAAAGGGATCAGTATATGCATTATTTCTTTATGTTTGTAGCCAAGGTTTCCAGGAATTATCTTCTGATCAAACCTGGTCTCCAATAAGCCTGAACAAATGCAGTTGTTTCTAAAAACAAAACCTTCCTCCCAGTGAAATACATTTTCTGAATTCTATTTTAAAGTTAAGACACCCCTACACTATCTAGGTTGGTTTAATTCAGCAGTCCTTTTTCAATTCCAATATCTCTCAGCAGCTGCATTTCACTTATTAACATTCAAAAAATTCAAACATATAGAATCCAGATTCCCTATGTTTTTCCAATCTTTATGTGGCACTTTTAAAGACTTACTTTACTATTTTTTTTTCTTTTTCTATGATGGTCTATTTCCATTTTCTTTCTTTTTTTTTCTTAAGTACCTGTGTATTTTAAAACACACTGTAACCTGTCTAGAAGTTTTTTGTTTGTTTGTTTGTTTTTGTTGTTGCTTTTTGTTTTGGTCTGGACCTTCTTTTCTGTACTACTGTACCATTCTCTGATTATGTAAGAAAAAAAAACAACTTGCTCTGCAGCTTTGCACTGGTGACTGCTTCTATCTCACTCGGGTTCCTAAGGGATGAGCTTTATGCCCTGCAGGTCTGGCCAAGACCTGAATCTAACTGGGAGTTGTGTTTAACCAGGAGCAGTATTCAACCACTCCTGCTCCAGAAAGTTGGTGCCTGCAGTATATCAATTGTGTTCTTACATAGCCTGTTGTTTCTAATTAACATGTTAGCTGCTGAAGTTCTTTTTGATTGGCAGAGCTTTGCCTCTGTAAACTACAAACACTGGGCTACTAGGTTGCTATGTTTTTGCTTTTTCCCCCCAGCCTTCTCATGCCCTCCCTAGAAAGAAAGACATGCCCCACATTGGGTAAAAATGTACCAGGCCTTTTTGGAATACCAGACTCCAAATCATGACAGGGAGATTTATTATTAATTATGAATGCTTGGCCTGAGCTTAAGTTTGTATCTAGCTATCATTTTAGACTTAAATTATCCCATTTCTTTTCATCTGTGTGCTGCCCTAAGGTTTATCTACATCATCAACAAACTATCCATCCTACTTTCCAGCTACTCCATGGCTGGGTGTCTGGCCCCCTGTGAGCTAGCCCCTCACTGGCTGATAAACAGCTGGTTAGCAGGCTACCCTTTTCTCGTTGTCCATCAGCCCAGCCTATCCCTCTCTGCCTGGCTATGGATCATTTAGCTCTTTATTAGACCATTCAGGTACTTTAGACAAGCACAGCATCACATCTTTGCAAAGTTAAACAAATGTGGTATAAAGAAAAACAACAAAAATTCACACAGTTAAACAAAAGCAACATGAACAAATATAATATGTTTTTAAATAGTTAAACAAATAGCTTATTCCATTTTTTGTCTATAAATTTATTTTTCTAACATCATTCACTTTTTTCATTTTGGTGACATGGATGGTTCTGATAAACATTTAAGTGTACCAAGAAAGCAAATATATAAACACATATTTCATTGTCTCACTTACTTGTAGAATTAAAAATGAAGGGTGGTATTTGATTTATTTGAAAAGTGGTTAGGAAAGACAGAGAAGAGCGAGTGATTAGATAAAATTGAGGAATTGGAAAAAATTGCATTTAATTGAAATTGTAATGTCTTACAAATAATTGTTTGCATCCATATTTTAAAATAAGCAGTAGTTATTGAATGTTGTCATCACAACAGGATGATAAATTTTGAGGAACAGAATATTTAATTGTTTGAATAATACTCCATACAAATAGATGTGTTTCAAATAGTACAATGTAATCCATAAACATTTACAATTATGTGTTATCTGGAGAGATGCCTTAATGATTTAGAATACTTACTCCTCTTGTAGAAGACCATATTCAGTTTCCAAAACTTACTCTGACAGCTCATAGATGACTGTGACTATGGTTCTGGTATATACAATGCCATTTTCTGACCTCTAAGGATAGGAGGAAAGCAAATAATGCATTCACTACCATGGAACCTAAACACTCATACACATAAAATAAATTTAAACTAAATTAACAGACAGAAATAAAAATTAAATTGTGGCGGTTTAGATTAATGAAGACAAATTGTAATAGATATTTACACAACTTTAATGGAAAAACCATACTCACGAAACCAAGGTTCCAGCGGAGTACAAGAAGCAGGAAGAGGCCCGCAGCTTCTGTGTGCCCAATTTATCAGTAAACATTCGCCTGAGGTGAGCCCGCCCCCTTAGGGGTGGGCCTAACCCTACATCTCCCCCTTTTGTCTAAATAAGACAGAACAAACCAACTAAAACTATAAACAATAATAACAAATATTATATATAACAAACACTATAGAGAACAAAAGTTTTGCTAAACATCCTATCTCAAGGAGTCTAAATAATGTAGATAGTACTACAATTATATAATCCTCAACTCCATCAAAGATCTGAGAAGGGAATAAATATTACTTAACAAATGAGAGATATCCAAAATGTGCAACAAATGACAGAGACAACTGACTACCTGG
>NW_026068053.1:6982456-6988576 GCF_014885135.2 Alexandromys fortis | reverse complement strand
AGAGAGAGAGAGAGAGAGACAAAGAGGAAGAGACAGAAAGAGAAAGAGAGAGTGAGCACATCCATCTATGATGGTCAGAAAGACATCTTGCTAGATTTAGTATTTTTCTTAGACCATGTAGGTCCCAAGAAGTCAAATCATCAGGCTAAGTGGCAAGTTTTTCACTTGATGAGACATTTCACTGGCCTGTTTAGAATTTCTTGTTTCCTTGTTTTTAGCTACAGAAAGAATTGACATGCTATACTGTTGTCATTTTCCATTGCTTTTGTAACAAATTATAATAATATTAACAGATTAGTATAGGAAGGCACTTATTTTATTTTTTTAACTTCTCATCATTCTATTTTACACATATGGGGACTTTGCCTTAATGTGTGTCTGTAAGCATGTGCATGCTTGTTGACCCTAGAGGCCAGAGGAAATCAGGGAATCTGTATCTAGAGGCTTAGATAAGTGTGGCACTGTGTGGGTGTTTGGAATTGAACTGGCCCTTCCAGTAAAACAGTCAGTGCTCAAAACAGCTGAGCTATATGTACAGCCCTGTTATTTTATTCTTTTATTACTTATGCACATATATTTACAGTATTGGTGTTTCTGCTTCTGTCCTTGCAGTTTTGAAAGGAATCATTTGGCAGAGGTCCAACATAGAGGGTCTAGAAAATAAACTTCTAGGCTTCTTTAGGAGTCAAGAGAACAATGTTCTTTTATTTGTGGAATTTGTACGTGAGATCACTGAAATAGGCCACTCTGTGGATAGAGAAAAATGTTTAAGGAACAAACTGTGAGACTGCTTCAGCAAGCACAGAACAAAGTAGCTGGCATGTTTGATATAAAAAAAAAATAGTGCATGAATAATCAACTCATAAAAAGAATTTCAGCTTCTCAACTCCTCTTTGGATTATCAAATATTACCTAAAGGAAGATGTAGAAAACAAATAATGAAACACTATAAAAGAACCTAGGAGACTAATACCCAAAATAGGTTAAACTGTCATGTAGAAACTTTCCCATTGATTTGACTCTTCACAGACATCAATATATGACACTGAGTTTTGGTTACATAATGAAAACATACATTAAAACAGTGAAACACTGGATAAATCACTCTAAGATTGTCAGAAAATTGGAATGCATGTGTTATATATATAACGATAATTCATTCATACAGCTATATTAAAGTCAACCTACATTTTTTTCACATTGCATTATCATTGCAAAAAAAAAACTGAGAAGAGTTGTTCTTCACTGAAATTGGGTTCTGCAAAGAACATATGTGAGCTCTGCCTCCTTGGACAGAGACTTGTCACTATAGATATGTCTTAAACTGTGTTTGTCAGGAAGTCAGGCTTTGATTGAAATTCTTATTTTCACTATCACTTTCTTAAACATAAATATGAGAAAACAGAAAACACAAGAGTAGATATTAGGTGAGAAATTCAATAAGTGGTAATATAAATTATGATCACCAATGAACAATTTATAATATGCAATTTCTTTTCTGAATAGAGTTACAAAGATCAACTAGCTTTTGGCAAGCAGTAACTCAAAATTTTGAACTCTTTAGAACTTTCTGTGCTTTGATACTTTTTATTAAACCAGAAAGTAAAACAGTTATATTAAAAAGTACATGTGTTCAAAGACTTTAGGGCATATCTCTAGTTGACACTGAAGAGATGCATTGTTAGTATAAATATGTGTTGGCTTGTATCACAGGGGTTGTGTATAATGCTGCATTCTAACTGAGTATTCTTTGTATTCTACCTTACCTCACCCAAATTTGTCTTAAATATAGAATATATTCAATATTTAATTTCATGTATGTGTATGTATTGTATATACTTATAAGTATACTTAAATATACAAAAGCACATAAAAACTTACATACTTCAGTAACACATGTTTACATAATAAAATAGACAGCAAATAAAGAGGAGAATGAATATTAAGAGTTGTGCCCTTTATAAATGAACTGTATTAAGTGTCTTGTGCTGCATATTAACAGTCAAACACAGAAACTGTCACACATCAGGACTCAACATTTCAATAAAGACAAGATTTAATATCTGAATGATTTTGTGTTATTGTCTTACAATGGGTAATAGAATTTTCATAACAGTAGTTTGCAAGATAATATTTTAGTAAAGAGACACTGACCATGCATGAATAGCTATCATTCACCACTCAGAAACATTCATGACTAATCTTTTGATAGGACTAAAACAAAGACACTTAGGCATAAGTATTTTAACAAGAACATCCCTCTTTATTCCTAAAATATAGAGAAATTTTAGGAACCAAAAAAAATTCATGCTGCTAAGAGGAGCAAATATTTTAATTTAATTAATTAATTTATTTAATTTAATATTATAATTTTAATTATGCCATGAGTATATTTAATTAACTATATTTACCTATTATTTCATTTTTTCTTTATTTTTTGTTTATTTTTTTAGTTGTTGAAAAAATTTCCACCTCCTCCCCATTTCCCATTTCCCTTCCCCTCCTCCCACACATTTCCCCCTCCCCCCTCCCCTTCCCCTCTCCCCATCACCCCCACTCCATTCCCCCTCCCTCTCGAGAATGAAGAGCAGTCCAGATTCCCTGCCCTGCGGGAAGTCCAAGGTCCTCCCACTTCTATTCAGGACCAGGAAGGTGAGCATCCAAACAGGCTAGGCTCCCATAAAGCCAGTTCATGTATTAGGATCAAAACCTAGTACTATTGTCCTTGGCTTCTCATCAGCCTTCATTGTCCGCCATGTTCAGAAATTTAATTTTTAATAACATCAAAGTAAAACTGGAAGACAAGTAAGAGTATAGTGGGATGGCTCCAGTGTATGCCTTACTGAAATACGTTAGGTGTTTTATTTTGTGCGTCTTTATATAAAAGTTGACAATGTTTCATCAGGTTACAAGGCTCAAATGGCCTGAAAATATAAGTGACAGAAGACTCAGAGGTATTTTACCTTGTGATTTATTTGCTGTCAATTTTTTTAATTGCAAACATCTTTTAAAATTTTTGAAAAGAAATATAAGAACATTGCTTGTCATAAAAGTAAAGATAATTTGTATTTTTTTACCTACAGACTTGAAGTGTGAAATATCATTAGGTACTGAAAATTAAATATAGACTGGTAGATTAGAGTCCCAACTGATTTATTCACAATACAACCCCTGCACTTATACCTCAGGGATCATTGTAGCAGAGAAGAGAGGATGGTTACAAAAGCCAGAGAAATAGAATGTTTTCTGTGAAAGTGTATCTAGAAATGACAGGACAGTAACATACATGAATTCACATTAATATTACTGCCTAAAGTATTACTTTCAAGTATTAAAGTAGAAGACCCAGAAAAAGACACCAATAGACTTGTTTTTACAAAAGGATGAAGATCAAAAGATTAGACCCTAAACTAAGAACTACAGGCCAATAAGGAACTTTGAATATGAAATAGTGTTCCCTGGGAAAAGCATGCCAAATATCCAGAAAACACATGCATACAAGTAAGATCTATATACTAAAAGGATTTATTAATATATTTAGGAGTACAAAAGTAGATACAGATGCAGGTATGTGTGTGGTGTGTTTGTCGTGTGTGCATATGTGCACGTGCACAAGTGTGTGTGTTTTATAGAGAAGAAGAAAGACAGAGAGAGAGAGAGAGAGAGAGAGAGAGAGAGAGAGAGAGAGAGAGCAATTAAAGCAAAAGAGGCCTTAAATTTGAAAGGGTTTGGGGAAGGAAGGGAAGAGAGTGATATGCTGTAATTGTGTTACAATTTTTAAAAAGTAAAAAAAAAAAAACACTTTGTTAAAATAATTTATCCTATAATTTTTCTTTTGAATATTGAGTTAAACTCTGAAACAACATTTATTAATTTAAAAGGGGAAATAATAACATACTGAACTTTCACTTGGTAGATGTGATATTTCACAGTAGCATAATGTGACATTCTTTGGTAAAGTAGAAGGTCTTTCAACATATAATAGAATCAGAAAATTTAAAGAAAACTTTATTATTCAAGAAATAACTTTCTTTTTGTAGTTTTAAGGATAACAACATATAAATGAAAGAAAATTTATCTAATATTCCATGTGGAGTGTCTATTCTTATACACAAGAAAACAAACTGAAAATAGCAAACTGTTGGGAAAGAAACACAGCATGATATCACATCAATGTCTAAGAGGAGTGTGTTTGGAGCTTCCTCACATAAAATATTCAAGGTCATCTTTTCTCTGAGAAGTTTACATTTTATGTAAGAACTTAGTGAAATTTGATAAGTACAAAAGGAAAAATTGGGAGAAGACACCTAATCAAAAGTGAGTACAAGAATTTAGGTTATGATTTTCTGAAATATTTTCACACACACATGGCATACACAACCATGCTTACATATGTGTTTATATATGATTTATATATGATTTAACACTTAACATTTAGCACTTAAAAAATCCTCAAAAAATTTCAGAGAAATAAGACACTACTTTAGAAATGTTTTCAAAAATTTCCTTAGCAAAGAAGATTCAGTGTTAATGTAAATGTTGGGGCACACTTAACTGCATTGTCCTTGCAGGGTGACATGGCTAAATAATTTTTATCTTGATATCAGGAGCTGTAAGAGAAGAAGAATTTGGGCACATATATCAACAAAAGTCTATGTCCATGTAGTCACGAATATCATTGCTGCATATCAAGCTCTGTAGACATTGTCTTACTACTTTTATGGACATGTTCCTGCTAATATACCCTCCATTAGTTAAATCTCAGCTAATTTTAAACTACCCACTACGGAAATTCTTACTTCTATTCTTTGTAGTGATGAGAGGAACAGGCCTGCTTTTCATCCTGCCTGGTTCCCGGCCACCTGGCTAGCTTATGTCCCAAAATAATTACACAGAAACTGTATTCTTTTAATCACTGTTTGTTCCATTAGTTCTAGCCCTTTATTGGCTAATTTCACATCTTGATTAACCCATTTCTAACAATGTGTTGAGCTTACCGGGAACAATTCAGTATGTCTGACCTGGCGGCTGGCTCCATGGCATCTGACCAACTATGCTTTCTTTCTCCCAGCATTCTGTTCTCTCTACTACACCTATCTAAATCCTGCCTGCCCAATCAAAAAGAAAACACAGTTTTGTTATTAACCAATGAGAGTAACACAGACAGATGACCCTCCTCCATCATTTATAAATCAATTATAAGTGCATTTTTACTAGATTTCAGAGTCATCTTTTCATTAAATGCTGAAGCTGACCATTTAGTTTGCTTGCTCTAAAACAAATTACCATTCTTATAAAGTTTCCATGATTTAAGATTTCCATAAGAACCTACAGGGTCCTGCAAGGACCTCCATTCTACCCACATTCATTGGCTGTGCTCTTGGATCTCTGGACATGTGTTACAATATTCTTTATGAACATACCACTTCAATTAGTATGCTAGCACAGTGCTTAAAGAAATTTAATCATCTTATTTCCTTGTATTTCTCTTGTTTCTCTAACACCTACAGCAGCAACATCTCCAACAACAGCAGTGACAATATGTACACATGCTGCTAACATAGTTGCAGACTGAGTAAACCGAATGCAAAGCAGCCTTTTTTTTTTTCAACAAACCTAATACTAATTCTCTGAACTTGCATTTGCTGGCTTACAACAAATGCCTAAACATACTTTCTACTCTTCCAGCAAGTATTGAATGGATTATATAAATTAACCACACAAAGTGCTCAAAAATCTTGTGACAGGGCTCCTTGTTGCTCTTTCCTCCAATTCCAATGCTTTGTGTCATTTGATAAAAAATATAAACATGTGTTTGATCATCTTTTTTTTTTTACTGAAAATATTTTATTTCCATTTATTCCCAATTTTATAATTGAATTCCAGAGGGCATGATTATTTCGGGTAGTTTCTCTTCTTTCTTTTACCATATTAGTATGATGGTATGTTAAGTTAAATGAGACCATCAGTTTCAAATAACAGAGTAAATTAAATTTAAGAGAAGTTATTATTTGTGTCTGTGCTCATGACAGAATACACTATAATTTTCTCTAATATATACCTGTATACCCCTAGGTCCTTTTCCTCAATTTTTTTCTTTCTTTCTTTCTTTCTTTCTTT
>NW_026068053.1:6949282-6982437 GCF_014885135.2 Alexandromys fortis | reverse complement strand
TAGGTTTTTCGAGACAGGGTTTCTCTGTGGTTTTGGAGCCTGTCCTGGAACTATCTCTTGTAGACTAGGCTGGTCTCGAACTCACAGAGATCCGCCTGCCTCTGCCTCCCAAGTGCTAGGATTAAAGGCGTGCGCCACCACCACCCGGCTTTCCTCGATTTCTTAAATCACTTCAATTCAAACAAGTATGCCAATACTCATTTTAGGATTTCACCTTAATTTTCTCCGGTGTTCTATTAACCCAACAATCATTTTATATTTCCACTCATTTTCTGTCTTTGCTTTTGCAAACTTATCAATCTTGTCATCCTCATGCTAGGTTGATCTCATATTCATCCTCTGGGTCACTGCCAGAATTGACTTCCTCAAATGAAACAAAATGTGAACAGATCAGCCTTTCCAATGACTTTCAAAGTTTTCTTCATGTCCCCAAGAGCCAATCATATCTCAGCAAGGTGGTGGTTCATCAGTTTTTTGTCTCTGAGGAAAAAAAAAAAAAAGATGGTTTTGTTATCTGTCATAATTGTTATTACAAGGGAGCTACTTTTGGAGCCTGGATATGCTAATTCCAACCTGGTACCTTTAATCTCTGCCAGCCCTGATGTCATACTCAGTTTTGAGATTCCTTCTTTAGAGTGAGTGAACTTTCTCTGTCTGGCTTTACAAAAAGAGTAAAATGGACTTAAAAGAATTTAAGGACATGATACTTCTACTGTCCCTTTTCTTTTTCTTTTTTCTTTCATGTTATTTTGAATGACAGAGAAGTATTGGTCATAGATAGTTCTAAGTCTTGTGAAATTCTGCTGTTAATCTACCAGTTTTAGAATTTGCTGATTAGAAGCTTTCTTACTAATGTTTACAACTCATTGTTTGTTATGTTTTTGTTTGTGTTCTTAATCATTTAAGATAGTTTAACTTAATGAAGTGTATATTTTAAAAATATTTTCTTCTTATGATTGGAATAATTTTTGTGCCCATTGTAATGTTTCCTTGTTCAACTGTGACTCTTTAAATTCAGTCATCCCTTTTCTCTTTCTTTCCTTCCTTTCTTTCTTCTTTTTTGTCTGTCTTTCACTTTTGTTAGCTGTGCAAAATGTTTGTCAATATTTTACCTTTTCAAAGAGCAAGGTATGAGATGCATTGGTTCCTTTTATTTTTGTTTTATTTATTTAATTTCTGGTGTGACTTTAAAATACTTATTTTTGCCTTCTGAATTTGGGGTGTTTGCATCTTTCCGAATCCTTGAGCTACATCATTAAATCACTTATTTGTTTATTTTCTGGGTTTCTAATGAAGGTAATTAGGGCTATCAATTTTTCTCTTGGAACTGATTTACAAATGTCATAGAAGTATTTTTTATCAGTTTTGTTTGTACCAGTTTTTGAATTTTTTATTTCTTTCTTGATTTCTTCTTTGCCCTATTCAACTTTCAATAATGTGTTTTAAATCTCCATAGATTACTGCAGTAACTAAAGATTAATTTGTTACTGAATTAAAGTTTATTGCATTATGATCAGATAGGATGCACATAGAATTTCAATCTTTGGTGTTTACTAAGATCACTTTGTACCTTATAATGAATGCATTTATGGATGTTTTCATGGACCATTGAGTATAATATGTGTTCTTCAGTACTTTAGTGGAATATTATACAGATATTTGTTAGGTTAATTTATTAAGTCATTTAATTATATTTCTCTACTAAATACTTTTCATAATGACCTGTCTGTTGGAGAAAATATTGAAAATACCTAATATTACCAAATTTCAATTAGTCTTCTTTCTGAAGTACAGTACTATGCTTTCTATGAAACAGAGTTTGCCAGAGATTAATGCATATAGGTTTAGTGATAAAATACCTCCTTGGTTAATTTGTTCTCTTCATCAGAATAAAGTGCCCTTCTTTGTCTCTTCTGGATAATATTAGCTAGCATTTTTTTTCAGATATAAGAAAAGCAGGGTCTTTTCTTATGATACTTGTTTCTGTCCTTGCATTATAAGGTAGCACCTATCCTTAAAAGTAACGTGGAATTCTTGTGGATAAGAAAATGACAGATTATTTTTTAAATCAATTTGATCAGTCTCTGCATGTTGATAAGAAAACTATTAATTAAATTTATTATAAAATTGTGTTAATTATTCTTCTTTTGGTTTTGCTGTTGATATTCTGTGCCCTATTTTGTTTTAGCAATTGTATCTTCATTTACTTACTGTCTATGTCTTCTCATATATGTTAATTTATCTCTTCAATCAAAAGTACTGCTTTCAGTTTTCTCTGTAGAGTTGTTTCAGTGAATATGAATTTTTGGCTTGTTTATATCATAAACAGTTTAGTTTTGAATTTTTTTCTACAATGGCAGATAGTTTTACTAGATAAAATTGCCTTTGTTGGACAACTGTGGTATATTTGAATTTCTTATTCATTCTGACCTTTAAAGACTCCATTTATATGCAAGCTGTTGTTCAGAAGGGGTTTCATTCATATGGGACTGATGATTTTTCTGTTGGAGCCTTACGTACTGTCTCTTTGTTCTTTAAGTGTTTTAAGTATAAAATGATGTTAAGAGGTTATTTTCTTTTCCTGCCTTTTGTTGTTTGATGTTCTTCTTGTACATGTCTTTCCTTAGTTTGGGAAAATTTGTTTCTATGATCCCATTGAAATAATGGATATTGAAGAGTCTACAACAAATAGTTTGCTAAAACAGCATAATCATTTACAACAATCTATAAAATTTGTTCTTACGCCCATATATAAGTGTAGTTTTTGTCTCTAGCCAAGGAAATGTCTCTGAAACAGATGGACATTGAGACAACTACAGAAAATTATAACCAATCAAAATTCAGAATTATAAAATACATTCCTAAAAGATGCATCTACACAATACTCTTTCTTTTTAAGCATTAGAAATGTTGCAAAGAGGGATCCAAAAGATTGTAATGGCCAGGGAATCAGAGAGTTGGCTAAGAGGTTGTATCCCTTAGAAACATCAGAAGTTACACACATAAAGTCTTACTAAGTCCCCCAAAATGAGCTCAACAAGGACAACAAAATGGGAAGGCAAAGTGGGTGAAGATAAGGTCATGAGGCCTTAACAGTACAAAAAGAACTATGAACAACTAAGGGAATCTTTGCAGCTTTATTCAATCACGTGTGTATATGAACATCAGTCAGGAATTTGTTGTCACCTTTAAGTCCATAGGTATGATTATTAACAACTTCTTTACACTTTGCATTTTTTTAATCCTTTCTATGAGTTTTCTTTTAAATTTTTATGCTAGATTCCAACTAGGTAATTTTGATTGGTGAACATTTCTACAGAACTGGATGAGGACACACAGTCTCGGTTTTTTATATTGATT
Organism: Alexandromys fortis; assembly: GCF_014885135.2. Lineage (NCBI taxonomy): Eukaryota > Metazoa > Chordata > Mammalia > Rodentia > Cricetidae > Alexandromys > Alexandromys fortis. Next base: position 6,979,077 of record NW_026068053.1, on the reverse strand, counting down.
GAGTTTTTGGAATGAATCTGGGCAAGTGGATGTTTTGTTGGTTGTTTGTCTGCTGTGAGATTCAATTCTGTTTCTAGATTCTAGAACCCACCAGTCTGCATAAGCTTGCAACTGTTCCTTAAGAGGTAAGTTTTTTTTAAAGATTTATTTATGTATTTATGTATGTATGTATGTATGTATGTATTTATTTTACAGCATTCTGCATGCCTGTATGCCAGAAGAGGGCACCAGATCTCATTATAGGTACCTGGAAGGCACCATGTGATTGCTGAGAATTGAACTCATGATCTCTAAAAGAATAGTGCTCTTAACCTCTGAGCCATCTCTCCAGCCCCCGTTTCTTTGTTTGTTTGTTTATAACATTCTTCTTTATTGATTCTTTTCGGGACTTTGGAAAATGTCTTGTTCATCTCCCATTCCTTCCATAATTCCACCCCCCATCCCACAACATCTCACCAAAAGAACCTTGAAAATTAATTAAAAATAAAACAAACAAAAACCCACCTCGTTTTTCCACTGTTGCCACCTCTCCAATACCTCTTCATTCATCTTAGTGGTATTGGAAGCTGAGGTGTACCACAACATTTTACTCTTTTGCATAGAGTCATTATTCTGATTCAAGGTCTTTGGACTCTGGCCGCATACCATCTTTGAGAAAACCTCACTGAAACTCCTCTTAGATATCCTGCTGCTGCCCTTAGTCATGGGGATCCTATGGCTATTATTTTGTGGCTATTATTTAACAGAGGAGTCATTTCACAAGCTCCAGTAGGTCATAGATGAAGTAGATGTTAGGGTAGACCAACCCAATGACCACTATTTGTTGCTGGGTAGCAGTTGTGATGGACACTCCACTTCAGGTGAAAAATGAAGCCTTTTTTTTTTTTTCTTTTCTTTTTTTTTTTTCAGAGAGCAGAGGCGATCAGGCAGCTCTCCCATAAGGGGCAGAATTAGCTCTTCTGCAATGTCCACTGCAAGACAGAGCAAGCTATCCCAGTGCCTCAGTGCCAGTAAAGGTGGGATAGAATCAGAAAGGTTCTCAGATTTCAACACATATAGTTACTATGGCCTCCTTTGATAACATAAACTATGGACATCAACAAATACCGAAGCTTCATCAGAGTCATGGTCTCAGTCATGGGGAATCAACAGCAGCTCAGGCCCAGGTGATACCCTGGCAAGGTGACAGCACAGGCTATCAAAATCAGTGTGGCCCCAGTGGCAACCTGGCCCTCTAATATCAACATGGTCTCAGGTGACTGATCAGAAACCTGGCATCTGCAGAGCCCTCAGTGGCAACAAGAGCCATCTATACCAACTCAGACTTTGGTTGCAGCAGGGTCATAAACCCAAACATGACCCTTGACAACAGCTTAGCCCTGGATGTCATCTTGGTACCAGGTGGTAAGCAGGCCATCCAGAGCAGGCTGTTACTTACTGCGTTTCTTACTTCAGTTTTGCCTCTTTCCATAACACTGAGATCCTACTGATTCTCTTTCTCTCCTATTGTACCACCATATATTTGCTCATTATAATGGCTCCTACTGGCCCAGGACCATAAGGATGTTTTCAGTAAGCCTGGACTGTGAGAAACTAGACTGGTTTTTACGTGCATTTCACTCACCTGGACTGAATCTAGAAATAAGTTTTTATACTCTTGATCTAAAAAGAAAAATCTGAACTTTATCTGAATATGTAACTGTTTTTTTATCATTGATATATTTGTCTTAAAAGTAATACCAATTATTCTTTTACTTTCTGTGATTGCTACACAAAAAACGATTCTTTTATTTTTGTGATCTCTACACATAATAATAAAATCTTCATATAGTAAGCAGTCACTATACTCTTCAAATTGTTAAATAGACAATCAGTTCAAAAATATCAAAAATCAGTATTTAATATAATAACTTCAATAAAGAATTTGGATATATCTATGTCTGGTATGTTTTTGTATGTGATATTTTAATTTCATAAACTGTATAGTTTTGGGTTGGTATGTTTAAATTTGATTATAAATTATTACTTCTTTGGGAAGTATTATTTATCTTAATATGTTTGTGTTTAGTCTATTACAAATATAAAGAAATTATCCTTTATATTAATTGAAGCTGCACAGGTTATATCTAGTTTTCATTATATAAAGTGAGCATTTTGGAACAAGATCACATTGTAGATAATGACATCTAACTGCTTTTCTAATTTTGAAGCTACTCATTTAACTAAATAATAATCTTTATATAAACTTTACAATATTGTGAATATTAACACAGTTATAAGGAAATAGAATTATGAAAATATTTATTCATTCTCAAAAGTGTAAAAATTTTATAAATTAATAGTGTATCATTTAACATAACATTTCTAATTGTGTTGGAAAATTTCTATGAATTATGATGCTGCCAAACATGCCAAGTTACTTGCTATAAACAATTGTGATGTGTTTGGACACTAGGTATCATTTACATCAATTTCCAAATTACATCTGTATGTATGTATGTGTATATATATATAATATACATATAATAGAGATATATGAATTCACATATAAACATAAAATCATCCATATAATATTTTATGTATGCATATATGTTAATTCTATATATAAATTTAAATTCACACATGTCTGGATTTGTGTACATGTATATTTGTATATATGGATTAATACATAGGAATCTAATATATAGAATTCAAAATATATACAATGTATTTATATATTGAAAAGAATATATAAAACCCAACTCTTTTCTTAACACACAAATTGCTTATTAAAATTCATTTTTTGAATTGCTTATTAAACTTCTTTTCTTGAATTTCAACTGCAGGAACACACTAATATAATTTTGCGTTTTTCCTTTAGTTGAGAACTTCATAATATATTATGATAATAATAATAATGGTACACTAAATGTATTAAGTCAATTTGCTACTTAACTCAGTTACATGAAGTTATTCTAAAATAACAGTCATTAATTCACTTACTCATAAAGAAAATGTCACAAATTTTCTATTCAGGAATTCATATAAAATGAGGACCATTGCGCATAGATGTAATATCTTGAGTAGAATGTCTTTGTCAAGGAACTTAGGTCACAACTTTCCCAAAAGAATGTACTTAAGTAATCTTTGTGCTTTTAATATACTTATAATACTTATAATAACTGGAAAAGTCATTTTAATACTTTGTCCCTCCTAGTGTAACACTTATTTTTATGTTAAATATGTAATTTTCATGTACATGTTATGGAGTGGCTAAAGTTCTATTAAAGAATCTTCAATGCACAAGTCCATTGCACACAATACTTTAATTGAAAATGTGGTATGCAAGCTAGATAATTCAGTTTATACATAAACAAATTGTCAGTAAAACATCTACAAGTAAGAAAAACATTTTTTCCTACAGCCAAAATATATAATCAATAGAGATTCTAACTAAATCACAGTAGCAAGTCTTGTAACAATGAGAGTTAGCAGATTATCATGCTATCTCTATTAGACAAGTGTTGGACTTACAAACTTGAGGACCTGATCCCTTTCCATCAAAACCCAGCTAAAAAGAGAAAAATAGACAAACAACAAACAATTTCTGATGATTCACCTTAAGTCCTAGTACCGGGAAAACAAACAATTTGCCTTCAGGCTAATTAGCATATCTTACTCTGAAACTTCCTGGCTAATGAAAGATCCTACTTCAGAAACAAAAAGATGGCTAGTATATCACAATGGACATTTGTAGTTATCTGTATATAATCTGATAAGTATAGATTTTAAATACCTGTGCTTTACTGCAAACATAATATACTTAAAAATATTGTTTTTTTTAACATTTGTATATAAAAGGGCTCCTAAATTTTTTAGTTGATCATATATCATGCCACATCACTGATATTACTTATCAGCTGTAGCAGTTGTCTGCTAGAATTTTTGGGGTTACTTATATATACTATCTTATCATCTACCAATAATGAAAGTTTGACTTGTTTTCCAATTTAAATCCTCTTGATCTTTTTTTTTTGTCTTATTGCCATAGCCAGAACTTCAAGAACAAATTTGAAGAGATATGTCTTGTTCCTGATTTTAGTGGAATAGCTTTGAGTTTCTCTCCATGTAATTTATATCATATATCAGCTTGCTCTATATTGCTTTTATTATAATTAGGTAAGTTCTTTGTATCCCTGATCTCTCCAAGACCTTTATCAAGAAGGGGTGTTGAATTTTGTCAAATGCATTTTCAGCATCTAATGAAATGATCATACTTTTTTTCTTTCAGTTTATTTAAATGATTGACTACATTGATAGATTTTTGTATTTTGAACAAGCCCTGCATCTCTGGAATAAAGCCTACTTGACCATAATGGAAAATATTTTTTGAGTGTTCTTGGATTCGGTTTGCCAGTATTTTATTGAGAATTTTTGCATCCATGCTCATGAGTGAGATTAGTCTGTAATTCTCTTCATTGGTTGGGGTTTTGTGTGGTTTTGCTATCACAGTAACCCTAGCTTCATAAAATGAGTTTGGCAATGTTCCTTCTCTTTCAATTATGTTGATCACTTTGAAGAGAATAGGTATTAGCTCTTCTTGGAAGTTCTGGAAGAATTATGCACTAAAACCATCTGACCCTGGACTTTTTGGGGTTGGGATATGTTGATGACAGCTTTTATTTCTTTGTAGTTTATAGGTTTATTTAAATTGTTTACACGATCTTGTTTTAATTTTGTTGTATGTTATCTCTCTAGAAAATTGTCCATTTCCTTTATGTTTTCAAATTTTGTAGAGTACATGTTTTTGAAGTATGACCTAATAATTCTCTGAATTTCTTCAGTTTCTGTTGTTAAGTCCCACTTTTCATTTCTGATTTTGTTAATTTGAATGTTCTCTCTCAGCCTTTTGATTAGTTTGGATAAGGGTTTGTCTATCTTGTTGATTTTGTCAAGGAACCAACTCTTCATTTTATTGCTTCTTTGGTTCTCTTTCTTTCTATTTTGTTGATTATAGCTCTTAACTTGAGTGTTTTCTGTCTTTTACAACTTCTGGATGAGTCAGCTTCTATTTGTTCTAGAGCTTTTATGTGTGCTGTTAAGTCACTAATGTGAGCTTTCTACATTTTCTTTGGGTGGGCACTTAGTGCTATGAAATTTCCTCTTAGCCCTACTTTCATAGTATCCCATAGTTTTGAGTGTGAGAAGCTAAGAGTGAAATTCAAGAAACATCACCTTTCACAATAGCAACAAATAACATAAAATGTCTTGGAGTAACACTAACCAAAGAAGTGAAATATATGTTCAACAGGAACTTTAAGTCTTGAAGAAAGAAATTGAAGAAGATACCAGAAAACAGAAAGATCCCCCATGCTCTTGGAGAGGAAGGATCAACATAGTAAAAATGGCATTCCTACCAAAAACAATTTATTGAGTCAATGCAACCCCAATGAATATCCTAATACAAGGATTCACAGATCTTGAAAGAACAATAATCAACTTCATATGAAAACACAAAAAACCCAGGATAGCCAAAACAGTCCTGTACAATAAAGGCACTTTCAGAGGAATCACCATCTCTGAAATCAAGCTCTATTACAGAGCTACAGTAATGAAAACAGCTTGATACTGGCATAAAAACAGAGAGGTTGCAAAATAGAATCAAACTGAAGACCTGGATATTAATCCACACAACTATGAACACCTGAGTTTTGATGAAGAAGCTAAAATTTTACAAGGGAAGAAAGTTTCTTCAACAAATGTTGCTGGAACAACTGGATGACAACATGTAGAAGAATGAAGATGGATCCATATCTATTTCCATGCACAACACACAAGTACAAATGGATTAAAGACCTCAATATAAATCTGACCACACTGAAAATAATAGAAGAGAAAGTTGCAAGTAGTCTTCAATGCATGGGCACAGGAGATCACTTTTTAAATATAACTCCAGTAGCACAGACACTGAATGCAACAATAAATAAATGACACCTAGAATATTTTGTAAAGAAAAAAAAACACAGTGAATAAGACAAAAAAGGCAGCCTACTGAATGGAAGAAGATCTTCACCAACCCTACATGAGACAAAGGACTGATCTCCAAAATATTTAAATAACTCAAGAAATTAGACATTAAAATTATAAATGACCCAACTGAAATGGAATACTAATCTGAACAGAGAATTCTCAACAGAACAATTTCAAATGGCCAAAAGATACTTAAAGAAATGTTCAACTTCCTTAGCTATTAGGGAAATGTAAATCAAAACAACTCTGAGATCCCATCTTAAAATTGTCAAAATGGCTAAGATCAAAAACTCCAATGATAGCTTATGTTGGAGAGAATGTGGAGTAAGGGGAACACTCATCCATTGCTGGTGCAAATGCAAAGTTGTACAACCACTTTGAATATCACTAAGGTGGTTTCTCAGAAAACTGGAAATCATTCTACCTCAGGATCCATCAATAACACTCTTGGGCATATACCCAAAGGATGCTCAATCATACTACATAGGCATTTGTTCAAAGATGCTTCATTGCAGCATTATTTGTAACAGCCAGATCCTCTAAACAATCTAGAAGCCCCTCAAATGAAGAATGGGTAAAGAAAATATGGCACATTTACACATTAGAGTACTACCCAGCTGTAAAAAAAAAAAAAGAAGACATCTTGAATTTTGCATGCAAAGGGATGAAATTAGAAAACAATATCTTGAGTGAGGTAACCCACACCTGAAATGATGAATATGGCATGTACTCACTTATAAGTGGATACTATCTGTAAACAAAGAATATTGTGTCGATAGTTCACGCTTCTAGAGAAGCAAAATTCAAGAGTTATTATTTTCTGATGAGAAGTACTCCATTGTGTAATGTACCAAATTTTTCTTATCCATTCTTAATCCAAAGGGCATTTAGGTTGTTTTCAGATTCTGGCTATGATAAATAATGATACTATGCACATAGTATGCACATGTGTTTGTGGCACGATTGAGCATCCTTTGGATATATACACAAAAGTAGTATTGCTGGGTCTTGAGAAAGGTTGTTTTCTAATTTTCGGAGAAATTGCCACACTGACATCCAAAGGGGCCAGACCATCTTGCATTCCAATTAGAAATGCAGGAGAGTTCCCTTTACCCCACAACCTGTTCAGCATAAGGTATCATCAGTGTTTCTGATCTTGGCCATTCTTGCAGGTGTAAGATGGAATCTCAGAGTTGTTTCTTTCTTTTTTTTTTTTAAAGATTTATTTATTTATTATGTATACAACATTCTGCCTCGATGTATGCCCACACGCCATAGGAGGGCGCCAGATCTCAGTACAGATGGTTGTGAGCCACCATGTGGTTGCTGGGAATTGAACTCAGGACCTCTGGAAGAGCAGCCAGTGCTCCTAACCTCTGAGCCATCTCTCCAGCCCCCTCAGAGTTGTTTCAATTTGCATTTCTCTAATGAATAAGGGTGTTGAACATTTTCTTAAGTATTTTTCAGCCACTTTATATTACTCTGTTGAGAGTTTTCTGTTTAGTTCTGTACCCTGCTACCACAAAAAAGCATGCAGTCAGCTTTTCATCAACACCATTCAAGTGCTTTGTGGCAGGACCTCTTAAAAGAGCTGCAAAGTTTTGCAGCTAAATCTGAGTCTGGAAGCCTCTCTTTAATGAGAGTACATGCCTCTAGCAAGCAGAGCAGACCCAAACAATTGCTGCTACCAAGAAACCATGTTTTACTCTATTCTTTTCTGTCTAGAATTAATTCCCAGGTTATGTCAGGCTTTATGTGGCTTTATGTGGATACAGTCATTCACACATTGGCACCATTTGTTGACTGAGTTTCTGTCTCTCCCCCCCCCCCCCAGTTCCTGTGTAGTCATTGAGTCCCAAAGAAATCACACAGAGGTCTACATTAATTGTAAGCTGATTTAGCCATTATTCTTATCTGTGTCAGTCATATGGCTTAGTACCTTTTTCAATGGCATAGTCACATCTTGCTTTATCTGTGTTTGAACAGGACTACAGAGGGAGGTTTCCTCTTCTCAGAATTCTCCTGTTGTCATTGACCCACCTCTACTTCCTGCCTGGTTGTCCAACCTATACTTCCTGCCTGGATACTGTCCAATCAGCATTTATTTAAAACATGATTGACAGAAAATAGACAATTGTCCCACAACAGCCCTATTTATTAATTGTTTCAGTGTCTGTCCTGCTAGGGTTATATTTCTAAAGTGGTCTCCTATGCCAATGTGTTTAAGTGTACTTCCCACTTTCTATTCTATAAGGTTCAGTTTGCCTTGCTTTATGTTGTTGTCTTGATCCATTTGGACTTGAGTTTTGTGCATGGTGATAGATATGGGTCTATTTTCATTTTTATACATGTTGATATCCAGTTATTTGGCATCATTTGTTAAATATGCTTTCTTTTTTCCATTTGATAATTTTGCTTCTTTTTCAACAATCAGATGTTTGAAGGTGTGTGGATTAATATCTGGGTCTTTGATTCAGTTCCATTGATCCTCCTATCTGTTTTTATGCCAGTACCAGACTGTTTCTATTACTGTAGCACTGAAGTAGAGTTTGAAGTCAGGGATTGTGAAGCCTCCAGGAGTTCTTTTATTGCACAGAATTGATTTGGCTATCCTGGGATTTTTGCTTTTCCATATGAAGTTGAGTACCATTCTTTCTAGGTTTGTGAAGATTTTGTTGGGCATTGCAATGAATCTATAGTTTGATTTTGTTAAGATTGCCATTTTTACTATGTTAATTCTGCCTACCCAAGATTATGGGAGATCTTTCCAGTTTCTGGTGTCTTCTTCAATTTCTTTCATCAAAGATTTAAAGTTCTTGTCATACATGTCTTCCACTGTTTTGGTTACAGTTACTCCAAGATATTTTATGCTATTTGTTGCTATTTTGTGTAGAAGGTTCTTCTGTTTGTGTGTTGCTTTCATTAGTTGAATAAAGAGACTGCCTTAGCCTTTTGATAGGGAAGAATTTAGATAGGTATAGTAGACAGAACAGAATACTGGGAAGAAGGGATGTGTGTCAAATGATATGATTCTCCTGCTTGAGATAGACACTGTTCAGAATCTTTCCTCGTAAGCCATGACCTCGTGGTGATATACAAATTATTAGAAATGGGTTAAACTATTATGGAGAGTTAGCCAATAAGAGGCTAGAAATAATGGACCAGGCAGTAATTTAATTAATACAATTTCTGTGTGATTATTTCGGGTGTAAGATAGCTGGGTGGTATGGAACAAGGGACCCCCCCACTCCCTTCAATAGCTATNTTTTTTTTTTTTTTTTTTTTTTTTTTTTTTATCATGTATCCTGCTACATTGCAACTCAGAAAAAGTTGAAGAAGTTCCTTGGTAGAATTTTTGTTTTCTTATTGCTCTAGCTAGGACCTCAAGAACTATATTGAATAGATATGAAGACAACCTTATCTTGTTCTTGATTTCAGTGGGAACACTGGGAGTTTCCATTTAGTTTGACATTGGCCTTTGGTGTGCTATAAACTGCCTTTCTTAGGTTTAGTTATGTTTCTTATATTCTTACTCTCTCCAAGACCTTCATGAGTGATTCATGGAGGTGAGAGTAGCCCATTGTGGGTGGTGTCATCCCTGTGTTGGTGGTCTTGTGTTTCATAAGAAAGACACTGAGCAAGCTATTTCAAGCAAGTCAGTAAGAAGCACTCCTCTATAGTCTCTTCATTAGCTCCTGCCTCTAGGTTCTTGCACAGCAGCTTTTGATGATGAACTGTTAATTGGAACTCTTAGTGAAATAAACCCATTCCTCCTCAGCTTGCTTTTGATCATGGTGTTTCTTCACAGCAAAGTAACCTTATTAAGACAAGACCCCAGAATTCACATGGTCTTGCTGGTTCTACAAACTGAACACTAGCTCAAGGATGGTATTGACAGTCATATAATATTTTACTAGTAAGTAAGTAAAGCTATCAGGAAAGCTATGAAGTTTGCCTCAAAAAAAATTTGGAAAAACAATAAGCGGAGAAAGAGTTCCAGGGAGTCATTATGGTCTCCATGAATATACAGTAAAGATACAGGCACAAACAGACAACAACACCCACATAAACACACACACATACACACAAAGAGAAAGAGAGAGAAATATACAACACACAAAAATGAAAAAAAAAATTAAGGTCAAAACAGCATTACAGTAAGTGCAAATAAAATCGTAAAATTAAGCACCTCATTAAATTCAATTTAACATAAACATTCATACACGACTTTAACAAAACTGATCGTTGTACATTGTATGTATTTTATAAAATTTTGCTCACAATTTCATTTGCTGGAAAAAGTTAGTTATAATGATTGTCACTTTTGTGAATATTCTTAGATTTTTTTCTTTTAAGCTTCATGTTCAATCACTCAATTGTTTATTAATTTGGTAGTGTTTTTAAAAATATTAGAAAACACTATATCTGCAGTGAAATAAACACATTTCATGGATTAGTGGATTTAGATGATGAAATTACACATAAAATAAGCCACAAAATTTTAAGATTAACTGGCCTGTACTCCTATGATTCTGAGAAGGTAATATAATCTTATTACTATAAATTAAAAAATAGAAATTCAATAAAAATACTTAATGACATATAAATGCCAAACAAAGTTGTATAACTCAAAATATATTAGTTTTAGGAATAATGCTCTATTAATATCTAAATTTAGAATGAAGATCTCAATATACTTATTAGAAATATAGTTGGACCTAGAAATTATGTCTCTTGACTTTTAAATCAAAACAACTCATACATTTGTCATCTCACCTAATCTATTCTACATCTGTGGCAGTTGAGATATGAATTTGCCATTTTCCTTTGGTATGCTTGTATATATGGGATGGGAATTGTGTTTGTTGATGTAATTTGAAATATCATTCACAAATAGAAAATTGGAGATAGTGGTGAAAGAATGAAATAGCTTTGGAAAGTAATAGGAAACATATTTAGGATCTACAATATATTTAACTATGAAATGTTAAAGAAACACATAGCAAAATAAAGAGTATTAATATTTGATGCATGATTACCCTGATTGGTGGACACATGGTTTAAGAGTTGAAGCAATTATTTTAAAACTGATATGATACATATTTTTAATTGTCAGATCTATCACTTTAATAGAAAGCAGCATAAACACATTACCAAACAGTTGTTAAGATAATAAGTATAGGATTAATTGTGTTCATTTCTATTTAAACACAAGTTGCAAAGTGAAAAAAAAGAACTATAGTGAAAATGCATTTCATAGTAGGGCACTATTAATTTCCTGTTAAATTTATGTCAATGTATCAATCCAGCACCTTTGTGGTGAATGTCTTAGGATAAGTGAATTTGTGAGTCACATTTTACATATTATTCTAAAAAGAAATATTTTAGAATCTTTACTAGATATGTATACAAAGTGCTTCTGAATTATATGATTATGCAGAACACACATAAGGGTGATATTTCATGAAAGAAACTGCCAGTTATTTGAAACACAGGATACGATGTTCACTCACAGCCACTTAATTAACATAACTAATAATAGGATGCTTAAAAGAAATCACACACTAGCTCAGAACTTAGAAATTGATGGTTATTTATTCAGGGGTCAACTCATAAATCAAAATTCTCTTCTTGAACAGAGAACAGAGATCGAATCCAAACAACCAGAAAGAACAGCCAGGGAAGAAGGCGTGGACACAAGCTCTACATCAGCATACATAGTATAAGAGGCCACGCCCCATTGGATGGGTAACCACAAGCTCTAAGACTTCCTACAGCATAGTAGTTCTTATTTTTGTGGTGTATGTTTGCCTCAGTAAAAACATGTTTCTAGCTGATAGTGAAAAACTATGCCTTATTAATCAAAAGAAAGTATGAATATCATATCCTGGGATTCATAACTTACAAAAAAATCTTTCATGCACTTTGTTTCATTTATTATATAATAGACCTAAGGGGTAAGGTTATAGATTATTTACAGAGTGGAAATTAACATTTCCTACATTTAGAATATGTCAGGTTTTTATTTGGTTTCTTAGAGAGGTGGGTGAAGAAGACAAATTCACATAAGAAGAGATCTTATGAATCTGGCCGGAGAGCAGAGAGATTGTCAGATGTTCCCAAAGGATGTCAGGAGAATATACCAGACAGGGCCATATCTTAAAATAAGTTGAAAAGATTTGTTTTACATATATGCTTTAAAATTTAAAAGGAACTTTCAGCCTCTACTGTCTTAAACTTCTAAGTACATCAATGACCCATGCCTGGTGACATCTTACCTATCTTGACAGATCTGTAAACAATACATCTCCGTATTAGAAACACAGGGAGTTATTGTGGCTAGACTTTGTTTTTCCATATAAATCAAGATAGGAATGTGAGATGTTCATATAACTCCCGTTTTAATAATAACTTTATAAGATAAAGCTATTTAAAACAGCAGCAATAAAACACTGCTATGAATAAAAGTAAGTAGATGGCTGTATTTTCTTACAAAATATTTTTGACAAAGCAGGGTCATAAGAAAACTAAGGCAGAATTCTTAATGTATTTTATATCAGGTCCACCTGCTCTTCAGAGAGACCAATATTCCTCTCATCATTACACAAACTGGGTTTAAAGGACTTTTATGAATGAAAGTCTAACATTATTCAGTTCATTGCAAGAAATTTATTTAAGGTGTTTATCAATAATTTATGAAAAGGATAGTTTTAAAATTCTTCCTATGAAATAGTAATAACTTATATATATATATATATATATTATAATTATTTATTTTGTATACAATATTCTGTCTGTGTGTCTGCCTGCAGGCCAGAAGAGGGCACCAGACCTCATTACAGATGGTTGTGAGCCACCATGTGGTTGCTGGGAATTGAACTCAGGACCTTTGGAAGAGCAGGCAATGCTCTTAACCGCTGAGCCATCTCTCCAGCTCCCTAGTAACTTTTTAAAAAACACATTTTACTGTTATTTTTCAATGTATCTAAAGATATACTAAAAAGGAAAAAAAAGGAAATTAATTAATTCTTGCTAGAAAACTTGTATATAATTCATCCTTCAGAAGGTGATCCTTGTATGCCTTAAGAATGTAGCTTAATAAACATAGAAATAGATGGATTGCATGGATTACTTTTTATACACTAATGTAAGCAGGTCTATTTGCACAGTTAGAGATTGGGTTTCAGTATCTTTACCAAGGCTCACTGTGATCCCCATATCTCACATCCAAATAGCACAGTCCTTTTTTTCCCTTTGACTTGGGTTATCCATGTGTACTGTACTTATATGAAACATTTTGATTCATAAAAGTTATTTTAAAATCACACAGTGCAGCAATATTGCATATTTCATAGGTAAAAGAAAATGAATCCATACTGTGGAGTTTTCTTACCTACTCTGTTGTTCTTGAGGATAGCATTATCATCCAAATGGGAAAACTCTGTATACATGTGTCTACTGATATACACTTAGTCAACATCCTGGGCATGGTTACACCATGGGCTTCAGTCCTAAAATGTTACAAATCCCTTATAAATTATAAGTTATATGTTTCTATTCTTATACTTAGGTAACTGTAGCTCTCTCCCCACTTCAAAAGAGAAACTTTTTTGTTTTGTTTACTTTTTTTTAATTTTTTCTTTGAAATATGGGTTTCTCTGTGTAACAGCCCTGGTCATTCTGGAACTTGCAATGTAGAACAGGCTGACCTTGAACCCATGGTCATCTGCCTGTTTCTGCCTGTAGTGCTCAGATTAGCAGCATGTGACAACATGGTCAAACTCAAAGAAGATTCTTTTTGCAGCAGACAAAAGCCATTTTAAAAGTCACAAGTATTCAAAATCTAAAAAAAAAAAAACAACTGACCATAGTGTGCCTAATGTCATTTACTATATATTTAATAAAGTACATACACATAAGTCTCAGGAGGCTTCCCTGAAAAGGGACCAAAAAGTTTGTAAGAGCCAGAGGACTTGAGCATCCGAATTCAAAATAATTCTACCTCTAGCAAAGACACTGAACTTATAAAATCTCAAAAATATTTTTACCATCTCTGTTATAATTTCTATTGCTGTGATGAAAATGATCAAGAGTCAAGTTAGGTAAGAAAGTGTTTATTTTGCTCGCACTTCCATTATCAAAGTAAATAAGAATAAGAACTCAAACCTGGCAGAATTCTAGAAGCAGGAGCTGATACAGAGATCATAAAAGGATGCTATGAACTGGCTTGCTCCCCATGGTTTGATCAACTTATTTTCTCTTAAAACCCAGGCCCACCAGCACAAGGCTAGTATCACCTATGTCAGGCAGGGCCATTCTCTATTATTCACTGGTTAAGAAAATATTCTGTTGTCAGATCTTGTGGAAGAATTTTCTAAATTAATGATCACTCTTTCAAATGACTCTAGCTATCCAACACAATACCTAAAAAAAAATCTATGCCTCATCAAGAGTTGATATGTCAGCTTGGAAATGGGAAATCTCACAATGTCTCATTGTAGATAGAGAGATGAAGTAATTAATGGCTGCTTAGAAAATTGGAATAAATCTTCTCCAGGAACAAGTCCCAGATAGATTGTCTAAGCCCATGTACTTTGCCATAAATACTACTGGTATGAGCATATTAATGGACTAAGCAAGTTTTATTTATGCATATCAATGTATGTGTGCATTGCCTGTGTGTATGAGTAATATCTTAAAAGAGGTCTCAAAATTGAAAGTAAGTTGGGAAGACATGGTAGGAACTGGAGTGTGGGAGAAAACAAAGGAGTGGAAATGATGTGAATATTGTAATCATTTATACAATTCTCAAGATAAATATTAAAGTACATATATGCATACTTACATACACACATACATACACATATAACTATCATATGGAAAACAACTGAAGGAGCTATGTCACTAAAATTCCAATGTTTCCATGATACACAAAATTATATTTTAATTGGTTAGTGTTTGTAAGATTAAATTGGCAAGTTTTGTCTAGAAATGATTCCAAACTTACATTCCTCCACACCGTAACAGAGATCTACTTGGTAAAATTCCTATAACAAGCATGAATTTGAACTGTGAATCACACATCTGTCTAATAAATACAATGTTTTATCAATTAGTAAAATTTAAAAGGAAGTCTTTTTTTCCCAGATCTTTAATTATTTAATTTTCTTTTTATTCTGGTTCTCAATACAACTCCACTTTAATCATCAAATAGCATAATTAATAAGGCAAATAATCTAATGCAGCATAATGAAAGAGAAAATTGCTAAAAAAATATGCTAATACGAAGGTACACCATGCTGAACAGTGACACATAACATCATATTATTTGAAATTTTCACCTGGATTAAATATTCCATCATTCACAAGCCATAATCATCTTTCTAGATTCTGGATAGAGGACAAGTACATTGAAAGCATAACACAATGTTATCAGGGTTAAGTAGAAGATGAAAACAATTGTGCATAGTCCTTCTTGTTGGTAGCAAAGGTGCATTAGTTCATTACACTGGATTGATATTAAATCTGTCCCAGGCTTAAACCAGAAGATTAAAGAATAACTGGTAATGTAATCTTCACATTAAATATTAAAGACATATAATACTCAAACACTGATGTAATTGGACTACAGAACATAACACAGATTGTTTCAAACCATGTATTGGTAAATACTTATAAAATTGGTTTAGATTATCTTGGCAGTTGTGGCACACACCTTTAATCTAACACTCAGGATGCAGAAGCTAGCAGATTTCTTTGAGTTTGAGGCCAGCCTGGACTGCAAACCAGTTCCAGGACAGGCTTCAAAGCTACTCAGAGAGACCTGTCCTGAAAAACCATATAGATAAAAATAAATAAATAATTGATTAAATGATAATCTTGGTAAAATATCATTGAAGATGGAGAAATCTATATGCATAGTAAGAGAGAGAGAATGAATTAGTGGTTTGTGGTAATTATCCAATACTTAAATAAAGAAAGCATTTTCAGCTGAAAATTTTAGTTATAAGAAGCAGGGACACTGGAAAATGAAACACAGATTTTTGCCTGTAAGGACCTAACCTCTAGCAAGCTTGTTTCTAAATGCCTAAATATGGATAAAGGGATTATTATAAGAAGACATGTCCTCATTTGAAATCATGCCTGGGTGACCAAAGCTGCCACCACCTAATAACTCTGCATATATAATATACATATAGAATATTTGATACCCATGATCAGAATGGTGTGTACCTTCTGACATCTTCCAAATTCACAAATGATACAGAACAGTTATTTTTTTTCTCTTTGAACTACTGATAAATAGCATATACTTACTGATGATTCACCAAAGTTTAATATCATAGGTAGGATCTTGGGGTGTAGTTGAAGCAGAGTAAACTGAAAGAGGCTATGACATGAAAAGACTCATAGCCCCTTCTGTAAGCTGGCATCCAAGGTGAGACTCAAGAAGAAACTACTTTGTTCAGAATAAATGATTTCATAGAAAATGCAAAATAAATGTCATGAGAATAGTTTGACTAAATAACTGAAAATAAAAAAAGAAAATATTTAACATAAGACTTCAAGGCCTGGAATAGAGTTCTATGCCTCAGCAATTATGGAATTACAATACCCAGTTGTTCAAAAGTATGGTTGCTCTATGACAACAGGAGAATCTTACATTTTTATAAGCAAATTAGCCCCATGTGTTGAAGCTGTGCTCTGCTGTTACAATAGCAAAACTCTGTTAATGAGTGTGACATCAGAGTCAGGCATCCATATACAAGATGACACTTCTATCCTCATGATCACAATTTCCTCACACCTTCCTTATGTGAGCATCAGTTCTCCATCAATCCTCAAAGTAGGATATATAATGGCACACTGATTCACTTTGATTTAAAATAACAATGATAGTGGGCTATGCTTAAGGACTAATATTTTGTATCAGTCATGCTTGAAATACTAAATCACATCTCCTAATACCAAAATAATTTTTGTCATCTCTTTAGAAAGGGAAATATAAGTGTTTGATATTTCTGACACTAAGCAAAGGAAAATAAAGTTGTTGATAGAATTGTGTATAACTTAGGACAAAAATTCTAAAGGAAATAGATAAATTAGTTTCTGTGTGTTGTAAAGGATGATTTGTTGTGGAGATATCTTGTGTGTTCCTGGCTTCCCAGACTCACAAAATAATCACTCAGAAACTATATTATTTAAATCACTGCTTGGCCAATTGCTTAAGTGTTTTGCCAGCTAGTTCTGTTGTCTAATATTAACCCATTTCCATTATTTTATATTTTAGTATGAGGCTTGTGGTCCAGCGGCAAGGTTCTGGCTGATGGCTCATATCTGTCTCCTCTGGCAGCTCCATGACTTCTCCTGACTCTGCCTTCTTTCTCCCAGAATTCAATTTTCATCTCTGCGCCTACATATTTTCTACCCTGAACAGGCCTAAGACAGTTTTATTTTTAACCAACGGTATTCACAGCATACAGAGGGAAATCCCATATCAATGATTAAATATAAAAAAATAATATGAAAAGATATAATATACACCTATGAAAATAAAATTAATGTGGTAGTTCAAAATTAGTTTAAAATGATTAAGTATGTTGGACATCAATGTATTTCTTTTACAAAATATTTTATTGGTTTTGTTCTTTTATGTTTGACAATTTTATTTTGTGTTTTATATAGTTTCATTTTGTCTTAATTCTTCTCCAAGATGAATTCTATGGTAATAAAGATATTGAAGTTGTTCTCTTGTTGCTATACATAAGTATAACCATGAATTCATTGTGAAAAAGTATCTAAATCAAATACCATATCATTATAACTAATGCCTTGACATAAACTCTTTAATGACTAGTAATTAACTTATTAATTAAAGGAAAAATTATTTCATTAAGTGGAATTTTTACTTATTATTATTTGAAATTTGTAAATATTAAAATAAAATATCCTACATTCCAATGTTCACTCTTCTTAGCTTTTGTTTCACTGTTTCATGCACTCTGTCCAAGAGAAAAGCTGCTGACCCTTCATTTGCCTCAAAGCCAGAGACTTTAAAGAAATTGACTCAGATTTTAGATTCCAAGTCAGTGGCCTTGAAACTGTGCTTATTGCCTGACACATCCATCAGTACTACACATGATTGATTGTACTGTTCCCAGGCTTAGGAGCTGCTCACCAGAATGAAAAATTTTTCTGTCTGCATAAATGCACAAAGTCATTTTAAAGACTAATTTCAGGAAGGTGAGCAATAACTGTCAACAACAACTAAAATTTCACACTTCTAACCTGGCACAGAAGACTAATATTTGGGGGGAAAGCTCCTTCAGAGTCTGCCTGACACCATTTGTGATGCACTTATTAAATTGTTTTAAATTCAATGTTTTGTGACAAGGATGGTGTCTCTTTTACTTGGTCTGACATTATTTTTCTCCATGGAAGTCTTATATATTTCTTTGCTTTTAGAAAACCTTGATTTTAATGCTCAACATCTTAGCCATCAGAGAAATGTAAATCAAAACAAGTCTGAGATTCCATCTTACATCTGTTGGAATGGTCAAGATCAAAAACTGATGACAACTTATGCTAGAGAAGATGTGGCATGAAGGAAACACTTTTGTATAGATGGTGGGACTGCAAGCTTGTACAACCCCATTGGATATCAGTACGGTGATTTCTCAGAAAGTTAGGAAACAACCTTACTCAAGACCCAGCAATACCACTTTTGGGTATATATTCAAAGGATGATCAATTGTACCACAAGGACATGTGTAGGAGCTTACATGTGACTAAGTTTCCATCTGGAGTCATTTCTGACTTAAAGAAGTCATTTGAGGTCAATCTTGTCAGCTCTACTTTTTCTTCTAACCTTGAGGGCTATGAGAGATTTCTTATTTAGCCCATGAGAAAAGAACATTCTAATTAGTAGACAGTAAACTGCTGACAACAAACCTCAGAAACATCAAGATAGAAATTAAGGCTGCTTACAAGCAGCAAGCACATATTGGAAAGGAGGCTGCTTACTCAAGGACAGGAATGGTTTTGTTTTAGTTACCGACTGACTATTTTGCTGTGCTTTGTTCTGTTTTTGTATATAAGCAAGCTCAGAAATAAACTCTGGGCTGTTTGGCTGCTTTGGCATGAACAAATAGACCTCCTGATTCTATCCTGTCTTCTGTTTCTTCTGACTTTTTTTGGCCTAGAAGATCCCCTATCCAGGAACCATAGCTGCCCTTGTAGGAGTTGGCTCCTACAGGTGGTGCCCAACTTTGAGGCCTTCTGAGGATGGGTGTCTACATATGGATACTGAAGATTTCAAGGGTGCTCAGGGTGCAGTGAGTATATTCTGGGAGAATTAGCAGTTGTGCTGTGTAAATATAAAAAAAATGAAATTAGCTGCACAGTGTGAAAAACAAGTAAGAAGTAACTTGAGTATAATTGTAAACTAAGTAATTGTACCAGCCTGGTCTACAAGAGCTAGTTTCAGGACAGGCTCCAAAACCACAGAGAAACCCTGTCTCGAAAAAAAAAAATAAACAAATAAAATAAGAAGTAAATTAAGAAGTAACTTATACATAAGGGTAAAAAACAGTAAATATGGGTCAAGACAGCAGAGTACAGCTGTTTGTACATTTACTTATAGATATTTTAAGGATGGGGTACTAAGGAAGGACAACACCAATTGCTTCAGTTTTTGAAATGTATAAAGGATGTATGACCCTGGTTCCCTGCAGAAGGGAATATGAATCTAGAGATTTAAAAGGGTGTGTGTGAATGAATGAGTGTGCTTTGTCTTGGTCCATGTTTTGACTGTTATTATGTTTCTGTTTTATGTGATCATATCTTTTTTTTAAAACTCTTTTATATTTTTTTAATTTATTTATTTATTATGTATACAACATTCTGCTTCACACACACCAGAAGAGGGCACCAGATCTCATTACAGATGGTTGTGAGCCATCATGTGGTTGCTGGGAATTGAACTCATGACCTCTGGAAGAGCAGTCAGTGCTCTTAACCTCTGAGCCATCTCTCCAGCCCATGTGATCATATCTTTAAAAAGGTTAAATGGTACTGGTACCTGTTTGACTGTCATTACTGCTCGTTTTTGTCTATTGATCTTCTTTGTTATCCTGGAAGAGATGAGGCAGGCAACCTCTGCCTCTAGTCTCCTTTGCATTTTTATTCGATCAGTTCCAGGACTTTGGGTCCCGAAAGCAAAAATTCTCTAAGGAAAGGCATGGCAAGGGCCACTTCCCTTTGTTGTTCCCTGGCCCATAGCCAGCCAGCAGTTATTGCAGAGGAAAAAAAAAGTTCATATGCATTCTCAGGCAGGCAGAGATACTACAAGGAGACATGTGCTTGTGTATGGGGCAGAAGAGAATTGACTGCTTGCAGTTGAAAAACTGCATGGATGTTTATCAGAGAATCTTTTGGTGTTGCCGGAGAAGTTAACAAGATTTTATTTTCAGGAATACCAGTAGTCAAAAGACACCCTGTGACCACCAGTACTTCTCTCCATATTTCTTTCCTATGTCAAGTTTTTCTTTACTGTGATAACACTCAAATTCTCCTCTGCTGGCCACCAGTTTCTCATCTTAACCCTTCTCTGTATTGACACTGCTTGAAAAAAATGTTGAGTCATACCAAACTCTGTACTTTGGAAAGCATTGAGTTTAAAGTAAAAGTTAAAGATTCATTATGTTTTGATGGAGGAAGGTCATTGGTTAATCAATAAATAAATGGCTTGACCCTCATAGGTTAAAACATAGGTGGGTGTAGTAAACAGAACAGAATGCTGGGAGGAAGAGGAAGTGAACTCAGACTCGATAGCTCCCCTCTCTGGGGCAGACGCGATGAATCTCTGACCCAGGTTGGACATAGGCTAGAATCTTCCTGGTAAGCGCACCTCGGTGCTACACACATTAATAGAAATGGGCCAGGCAGTGTTTAAATGAATACAGTTTGTGTGTTGTTATTTCGGGGCATAAGTCAGCTGGCTTCCAGGAGCCGAGTGGCAGGAACACGGCCTGCAGCTCCATTCAACAGAATGGCGCCAGGACATGTGGACAACTAAATCCACAGAAAGCCTGAAAACACTTGAGAAGGAATAGAGTAAAGCATGTTTTCTTGGTAGCAGGAATTTCTTGGGTCTGCTCTGCTTGCTAGAGGCAAGCAAGCACTCTCATCTAAGAGAGCTTTCTGACTCAGCTTTAGCTGCAAAACCCTGCAGCTCTTAAGAGGTCCTGCCACAAACAATTAAATGGTATAGATAAAAGCTGACTGAATGCTTGTTTGTTTTCAGCAGTAGCAGGAAAAAGCTGAGTTGTTTTAAAATGCTGGCTTTGTGGGCTGTCCTGCCAGGGGAAACTCTGACTCTTTGAGGCAGGTCAGCTACAGAGAGAGCATTTGAGTGTTGTAGCTTGTTTGCTGACAAAGACCTTAAAATGCCATAGAGTTGTGGCAATAAACAAGGCTACAGCCCCGGTATCTTGGTATCTCTGCCATTAGGCTATAAAGCTAAGGAATGGGCTTGATCCAGTCATCAAAGCCATGGCTTTAGTCCTACTGAGATTGCTTGGTAAATTAAAGACTCATGTGGTCAGAAAAACCAAGAGAGATACATTAGAAAGAACATCAAAAACAAAGAAAACTTCTAAGTGATTTACAGTGTGTTAAAAATATATGCAGGCTAAAAGTTAAAGTTCTTAAAAGTAAAAAAAAAAAAGGAAGAAAAAGAGTAGTTAGGTTTGGTAGTACACACTTTAATCCCAACCCTTGGGAGGCAGAAGAGGACTACTGAACTTGCCCACAGGTGAGATGATTCTTCGGGGTTCCTGATTCATGAAAGAGTCTGTGAAACATTCTGCAGGACACAGCAGATAGTGACTGAACTGCCTTTGAAATTTCCTGCTTCATGGAAATGTCTCTGGATACTATGGGCCGGTAGGCCAAAGATGATGCCCCAATGGTACAGAGAAACTTTGGGTGACTGTCCAGTCAGCGAGATGTCTCTGTCATTTCTAGAGTTTGAAAGTTGCTTATTTCTTGTTTGCTTAGGTAATATTGTATCTTTCTGGAGTCTTTGATGGAGTTAAGAATAGTTAGTTATAGTTTTCCTTAGTTATGATAAAGATTATTGTAATTTTTACTTGTTAACTGTTTTGTAATATGTAATTTTGCTATGTTAAAGTTAAAGCCTTCCTTTTTTGTTTAAACAGAAAAAGGAGAAATGATGGAGGGAGGTCATTGGTTAATTAATAAACAAACTGCTTGGCCCTCATAGGTTAAAACATAGGTGGGTGTAGTAAACAGAACAGAATGCTGGGAGGAAGAGGAAGTGAGCCATTCTGACAGGTGTATGATGGTATCTTAAAGTTGTCTTGATTTGCATTTCCCTGATCGCTAAGGAAGTTGAGCGTGATCTTAAGTGTCTTTTGGCCATTTGAACTTCTTCTATTGAGAATTCTCTGTTCAGCTCAGTGCCCCATTTTATAATTGGGTTGATTAGCCTTTTACGTTCTAGTTCCTTGAGTTGTTTATATATTTTGGAGATCAGACCTTTGTCAGTTGCGGGATTGGTGAAGATCTTCTCCCATATACCAAAGTAAAAGTTTTTTATATGTTAATGCAAAATTAAAATATTCTTATTGTGATATATACATATTATATATTTTGGCTGCTGTTTAAAATGTATCTATAAAATGTTCTGGATTGCTGGAAGAACTCATGAGAGGAGGCATTGATGGAGATTTGCATTTTGTCTGAAGGACAAGGGGCCAAACAAGAGACTGAAATGACAAATAAACAAATTCATCTATGTATAATGCTGAGTTTATTGAAAAACTATAAAAAATGTTGAATATTTATCTGTGGTATGCTAATTATGATTAATTTTTCTATGAATAAGGCTGGTGATTATTCACTGAAGAATAGTCATGTTAATTATGTGATCATGTTTAAAGGTGAAAAGAAGACTGAGGTCCTACATACAAGTTAGTAATTAACCATCACAGTGCAACCCTCTCAGTTACAGGGTTCTATATAATTGGCCTCCTATAAAATAACAAGGCTAAAACTCTTAGCTATTCTGACTTCCACAGAGAAGTCCAAACATGTTCTTAAAAACTTTAACATCACATCTAGGTAGGTAAATGAAAACTTCTGTCTAACTGCCTGTATAATAGTTAGTCATAGGACAAAATGTTTAAATTATGAGTCTATTATAATTCTGAGGGACAAAAGATAAAGAACTGAGAACGTCAATACAGGTTGTAAGGATTTGAAGGCATAAAAGCTTGGAGATTATGTGGATCTGAGAAGATATTCTAAAAATATAGATACAATTTATGAGAAATAATGGCTTAAGGTATATATAGAAATTTATAAGATTTCTTTCCCTTTAATAATATTATTATACTAGAATTTCAAAAGTTCAGAGTTTAAATTTTATTAATAGAGTTTTGACAAGCTAGTAGAGCAATCATTGATTACTATTTGGATCACAATCTCAAGATTTTAAATTGTTTTGGTTGACATCTGAATATAGGCTTATAATGCTGTTTAATCCAAATCAGTTTTTGTTAGGACTCAAGTAAATGATTCTACTACTGATGTTTTACATATACATGTTACCTCCTTTTTCTACAATATGGATTAGTACTGACTAATAATGATAATATATTTGAAACTTTTATGTCCTTTATAAAATGGAGATTCTTAAAAACTTTGGAAAATTTAGGAAATTATATAGCTTGAATCCACTTCTCACAAGTCAAAATGATTATTTTTTTCTTTCTCCTGATCTTAGGACTCTTCCCCTTTTTTAATCACTGAGAATATGAGTATAAAAGTTTTGAGTGAGTCAATAAATTTAACTTATGCTCCCAGTTTGCATGTTTTAACAGGTTTCCACTTGACTGACAAACACATCCAAGTATCAATTGCTATAACAACCTGCTCCAAATGACTATGAGTCCTGACCTTGCTGAAACCTGATGTAGAACAATTCAGCCATTGTGATTGCTCTCTTTTCAGCATGTCAGTGAACCAGATCCTTCTAAGTTTCCGCATTGATTTTGACTAACATTCTAGCCCTCCAGGACCCTGAGAAAAATGTCCTAAGGTTTGCAGGAAAAATCACAGAAGTGAATATATCATCCCCTTTCCGCTCTAGAATGTTAGATAAAAAGGAAATTTCTCTGTCAGTCATCACAGGGATTTTGGTCATTAATGCCTTCAATAAATAATTCCTATCTGGGTGCCATTAAAGTAATATTAAAATCTTAATATCAGTCTCTGGAAAAACTCATCTCAAGGATTTTTAGATGATATACTATGCACGAGCAAGGAATTTTGAAAGCACACATGGGAGTCTTAATTGAAAATATAACAAAAATATGGAAATTAGGGTTATACCAACAGTCACCATATATGTATTTTATTTTAAAATTTTTAAATTTTAAAGTTGTATGTCTGTGAGCAATCTGCCATGAATAGAGTTTGGCATGAAAGCACCACCATCATGAATGTACCACCACATAATTTGCTCAAGTTTAATGGAAAGATCTATCTACTTGTTTATGAAAGGGTCTTTACAATGTTTTAGTATGGGGAGAGGGCATGCTTGTGTTTTGCACAGGATGAAAGTGAAGTTCATTTGGTACAGTGTGTGGAACAGATAGATGATTATTCTGATGTTTTTGATGAAAATCCAGAAAAGCCAGAGTGAGATCAAT
This sequence comes from Alexandromys fortis, assembly GCF_014885135.2. Lineage (NCBI taxonomy): Eukaryota > Metazoa > Chordata > Mammalia > Rodentia > Cricetidae > Alexandromys > Alexandromys fortis. Next base: position 6,954,331 of record NW_026068053.1, on the reverse strand, counting down.
TAGGCCTATGTTCCTGATACACCTATGTTACATCCTGCTGTTTGGGAAGGAAAGGAGAGTGTAGTCACAGTCAATGACATACATCTTTTAGATCAACCTGTCATACAAGAGTTCCTGATTACTTGAAAATTTTCTCAGGTTGGGTATGGTAAAGCAATTCCTGTATGCTTAGCAAAGAATATTGCTTTGGTGGGATGTCTTGGAATGTTTCCAAAATTAATTATGGAACATGACAAAAAAAGTACTAATTTTAAAAAGTGATTGCTTCCTCAAGGTAATTGGGTTAATAATACCTTTCCTCTTCAAAGTTTTCCTCCATGCATAAAGGAACTCTGAGAGTGATGTGGGATTTCCTTCTGTATGCTGTGATTACCATTGATTAATTAAAAATAAAACTGTCTTCGGCCTGCACAGGGAACAGATCTAGGTGGAGAAAACTAAAAAGAATGCTGGCAGGAAAAAGGAAGAATCAGAGAGAAGCCATGTAGCCCCACCGGAGCCAGATAGAACTTTAGCCTGTAATCCACAGCCACGTGGTGATAAAGAGGTTAATAGAAATGGACTAAATTAATATGTAAGAGTTTGCCAATAAGAAGATAGAGCTAATAGGCCAAGCCGTTACTTAATATAATTTCTATGTGATTATTTCAGTTTCTGGACAGCCAGGAAACAAACGAGCATCCTCCTTGAACAAATTGAGACCCATGGGGTTAACTAAAATCCACTTAAAACCTGAAAGGGCTTGCAATGGAATTCTAGACACTAAAAAACAAAGTTTATCCACTTCTTTTTTTCCAGCTGGCAGCTTGCCACAGCTCCTTTAAGAGAGGTTTTCCTGATTCAGTGGTAGCAGCAAAAAAGCTGCAATGTTTTGAAATGCTTGTTTTCTGGGACATGCTGCCAGCACAAACTCTGACTCTTTCAGGCAGGAGGTCTGGCTACTGTGCATTTGAGTGGGGTTTATGAGCAGACAGCTGTAGTATGCTTAATTGCAGAATGTACTGGCTATGTGCCTAATTATGGGACTGTGGGCATAGCTGTCAGAGGCATCAAACAGCTCGGCTATCCAGGGCTGGGAAGGGCAAGAAGAAAGTACTGTGTGTACCCGAGTAATGCGGCAGATTAAATTTTTAAGAAGTGCTTAGCATTTTAAGAAGTGCTTGTGGACAGTAAAGGATTTCAGATACACAATAGAAAAGATTCAGACACAAAAGACTGCTAAATAAGTCAAAGTGATGGAGAAATATGCATAAGCTCGGGAGAGAGAAGCAAAAGAGTACAGATAGTTATAAAAAGAAGTAAATGGATTTAAAATTAAATAAAACAAAGTCTTTAAAGAGACAGAGTACAGTCATAGATTAAATGAAGTAAAGAAAAATAAGATACATAAAGATGGAAGATTCACAGAGATACTAGATTATGTGTATTATTGTGTTTTCTTTGAATTTTTTGACTATGAAGGAATGAAGTAACCAACAGATTTACTTTAAAGTTATATTGACTTCAGAATTTGAGTCTAAGGATACATGGGTATAATTAAGAGGTTCTTCTTTTGTTTCCACAGAGGATGAGAACCTATGGAATCATTCTGGATTAATGTGATTTGATGGATCAAGACCCTCTGAAAGGTCACCTTGAAGACCCCTCAAAAAATTACTTAACTCAATAAATAGCAGGAAATGTCTTGGATAGAAAAAACACCTATATTCTCAAATATTATTTATAAATTTTCATTTACATTTAAAGAGGTATATGTCAGAGAGATTTGCATTGGCATGAATCTTGGTTTATTAATACAAATTTCAAGTCAGTCTGTTATATGTATATTTCTGATCTTGATTAGGGTATTGTATTTGTGCAGCTGATTTAAAAATATATTGTATAATTAAGAAATATATGTTAATAGATAATCATCTATAATAATCAAGCTTGTAGTCATATTATTTAGGTTTTCTAGATGTACATAGTTATATTTCAAGTGGATAGGCATCATTCAAACTTTCAGACTTCAGAATCTGGCCTTTTAAAATGTTTTAAGAGCCTAAGACTTTTTATGACAGTGAGCCACATCTTCTTCTGGCAGCACCAAGCTACTTTAATAAATAACAATAAACCAAGCAGTAATTTAGAAAATATAGTTTCTGTGTGATTATCTTGGTTGCTGAGCAGCTAGGAAACAACCAATCAGCCTCCTCCAACACGGGCATCTAATAGAACTTTGTTGTGGAGACAATGCACAGGTATTATCCCATTAAAGTACAACATTACATGGACATAACAGGACTGAGACAAAGTCACTGATTTGATGACAAAGAGTTACAAGTAAATGAAGAAAATAAGAAATATTTAGGTAGAAAGAAGCATGCTATTGGATTAGTTGTAGCATAATTTTCTGCTCTTATTTTTATGCTCACTACTACTGTAGTTGCTTCAGTGGCTTTGTCTCAGTCTATTCAAAATATTGGAATTGTTAATCAATTGTCTAAGAATGTTTCTATGACACTGGAGACATAAGAAGACATAGATGTAAAAATGGAACATAAATTGAATGCCTTGTATATAACAAGTTCTAACATAAACTCTGCTTTTTTTTTTTTTTTTTTTTTTTTTTTTTTTTTTTTTTTTTTTTTTTTTTTTTTGTAGAAGCCAGCTTCTACAGACATGTGCTCACCTATATTCATATCAGCATTGTTTATCATAGACAAAACCTAGAAACAATCTAAATGTTCCTCAATTGAAGGATGGATAAGGAAAATGTGGTACTTTTATAAAATGGGGTACTACACAGCAGAAAAAAAAATGACATCTTGAAATTTTCAGGCAAATGGATGGATCTAGAAAACATCATGTTGAGTGACGAAACCCATAACCAGAAAGAAAAATATCATATGTACTGACTCATAAATGGCTTTACATAAACAAAGAAAACCAGCCTACAATTTATAATTGCAGAGAACCTAGACAACAATAAGGAACCTAAGAGAGACATACATGGATTTAATCTACAATGGAAATAGAAAAAAACAAGATTTCCTGAGTAAGTTGGGAGCATGGGAACCATGAAAGATGATAGAAGGGGACACAAATAAAGGGTAGCAGAGAAAAATATATAGCTCAGTAAAATCTATAAAAAATAAAAAGGAAAACTTTGATTTTGATTTCTCTATTTTCAAAGAGAGTAAGATATTTTTCTTAATTATGTCTTCAATCTCAGATCACCTAATATTTATCCAGTTTCAAACAACATGGGATGTTGATATGGTTAATGCAATTTGATGTAAATCATTTAAATTTGCTAGTGCCTCACACCAAACAAGTGATCCATGAATGAAACATATGTAGTATGCCACCAAACATTTCTGGAACCTTCTACAAGAGACATCTGTAAGTAAATATACTTGAGTTTACATTTATCTTAATTGAAATATTCTGTCTTTAATTATTCTTGTTGTCTATTAACCTTATTTTCTCCACTGTACTTTGTATGTAATTATTCTGAATTCCACTTATCTTTGTAATTTTTGCCAACCAAACTTAAAGTTTATTACTAATTTTGTTAATATTTCTGGTTGTAAGTAGAAAATTCTTTCAATCCTATATTATTTTAAGCAGCATGAAACAAGTTAAAGGGAATTAAAATCAAAATTAAGAGACAAATGACTCTGTTATTTTGAACATGTTAGGGTTTGGATACTCTATCATTCATATTGACATCTCAAACCAAATTATTTTACTTGCTTAAATACCACATCTACTTTAAAACACTGGGTCAAATTCAAATATTCATAATTAACAACTGAGTTCATATATGCAAGAGGTCTGATAAGAGCCAACAGAACATGCTATGTGCTCAGCAATTGCTCCCATGCCAATTCCAACTGCTTTGTTGCTAGGATTTAGCATATTAATTTTCTACCCAGGAACAATGTATAGTATAGCACTAAAAAATATTCTGAAATAAGCTAAATCAGTATATCCAACTAATAGAGATAAACAGTATCAAATATTAAAATAATATCGGATTGAAAGAATTTTCTACTTACAACTAGAAATATTAACAAAATTAGTAATAAACTTTAGCCAGGTTTTATACATATACATTTTTAATACTTGAGTATGAATTATGAATATGAGATCTGAATAAAAACCATACTCAAAATTTGTTAACACATTTACTTAGCAGATATTTTTAAAATAATTTTATGCACCTTCATTTAAAAAAATGTAGAAATAATGAGTAACATGATGCAAATAATACAGGAAACATCTATAAATTAGGAGTAGAAAAGGAAATTTTAATTGTACTGTCATACTTATAGCATCAATATTTTAAAAGAAACACCAAGGAATCTATTTTAATTACTCAATATGAAAGTTACATTGATATTACTATTTGTTTTCTTTTTACTCAGAAATATTTGCTTGCATGATTATGTATGTGTGTGATCATTCATGTGCCACATCATGAATGTGAGGTAAAAAAACAATTTGTTAGAAGTGGTTTTCTTCTTCTACCATGTGAGTTATAAGGGATGTCTGGAGAAATTTTTACTAGCCGAAAATTTTGGCCAGACCAATAAAAAAATGTTTCTTAATTTTAAACTAATACAAAGAGAATATAAAAGTAAAATGAGCATATAATAATTTTGGAAGAATGAATGAAGAAAGTATGGAATATATACATATTAGAGTACTACTCAGCAGTAAAAAACAATGACTTCTTGAATTTTGCATGCAAATGGACAGAAATAGAAAACACTATCCTGAGTGAGGTAAGCCAGACCCAAAAAGAGGAACATGGGATGTACTTACTCATATTTGGTTTCTTGCCACAAATAAAGGACATTGAGCCTATAATTCGTGATCCTAAACAAGGATCTAAACAAGAAGCTAAACAAGAAGGTGAACCCAAAGAAAAACATAGGCATCCTCCTGAATATTAACCTTCATCAGGCGATGAAAGGAGACAGAGACCCACATTGGAACACTGGACTGAAATCTCAAGGTCCAAATCAGGAGCAGAAGGAGAGAGAGCACAAGCAAGGAACT
>NW_026068053.1:6945439-6948709 GCF_014885135.2 Alexandromys fortis | reverse complement strand
AAAGTAAAAATAAATAAATAAATAAATAAAGAAAGAAAGAAAGAAAGAAAGAAAGAAAGAAAACAATCACAAAATTTATAAAATTAAAAGTCTGGATATTGGAAGTAGACAAGATTGCTGGGCAAAATTTGGGAACTGGGGGGTGGAGTTGGATGGGAGAAAGGGAGATGGGAGAGAAAAGTGAGAAGGGGAGGATGGGGAGGGCTTGGGGAAATGGGACGGTTGGGATAAAGGAAGGATGGATATGGGAGCAGGGAAGTATATATCTTAATTATGGGAGCCATTTTAGGGTTGGCAAGAGTCTTGACTCTAGAGGGGTTCCCAGGGGTCCAGAGAGATGTCCCCAGCTAGGTCTTTGGGCAGCTGAGGAGAAAGAGCCTGAAATGGCCCGATTCTATAGCAATTCTAATGAATATCTTGCATATCACCATAGAACCTTCATCTGGCAATGGATGAAGATAGAGACAGACACCCACATTGGAGCACCGGACTGAGCTCCCAAGGGCCAAATGAGGAGCAGAAGGAGGGAGAACATGAGCAAGGAAGTCAAAACCGCGAGGGGTGCACCCACCCACTGAGACAGTGGGGCTGACCTAATGGGAGCTCACCAAGGCCAGCTAGACTGGGACTGAAAAAGCATGGGATAAAACCGGACTCTGAACATGGTGGACAATGAGGGCTGCTGAGATGCCAAGGACAATGGCCCTGTGTTTTGATCCTACTTCATGTACTGGCTTTGTGGGAGCCTAGCCTGTTTGGATGTTCACCTTCTTAGACCTAGATAGAGGGGGGAGGACCTTGGACTTCCCACAGGACAGGGAACCCTGATTGCTCTTAGGACTGGAGAGGGAGGGGAGGGGAGTGGGGCGTGGGGAGTGTGGGGACATAGAGAGAAAATGGAGGCGGAAATTTTTAATAAAAAAAAAATAAAAAAAGAAAAAATCTGAATTCAAACAAATAATTGTACATTAAGGATTTTTCATAGCAAATATGCTCACATACATTATTACACAATTATTGTATTAAATGCAAAGTCAAATTTTAAATGATTTTGAGAGATAGCCATTTAGATGGACTTGAATCAACCATTTATATCAGTTAACAATTGGACACAACTTCCTAGATTTTTCCATTTGAATTGAGAGTAGGAGAAAATGATAATTTAACCTAAGAAATAAAGAGACCTAAAACGTCAATTAAAGTTCATTCATTCCTGAAATTTGGATATTGAATTTTGAAAGGGTGACGTAATAATGTAAAAAAGACAATCAAGAAAAAATTAGCAATGTTTGCTTGTAATTGTGCAGTTTTGCAGGAGGAGGGATCAGATATGAGACTGTCACCTTTAACACAGACAAATAGGCTCACAAAATTAAAACACAATGATCCCTCCTTTTATTAATTTACATTTTTTCAAAGCAGCAATTATAAGAGTTAATAACTTACTTCAGCATACTCCACAACAGTAGATAACAAATTCTTACTGCAGGAGTTCAGCGGACAAGGACTATATGTTCTTACAAACCAAGAAAACAAGAACCATTGATTGTTCTTAGACATCCTTTTGTATGTATAAATACAGTTTTCACACCTATAAAATAAAAGGATTCACAAAAATATTCTTTAAACTTGGCCTGATTCAAACTGTCAAATGACATAATCTGGAAATGTTCTTCAAAACAATGTAGTACTACCAAAATGTAAATTTGACTTTGAATTCTTAAACACAATATTAGTATCTTTGAATTTTTTGAATTCTTTTGGGGTTAAGAGTTGAAGTTACATGTCTTTTCTTTTTAATGCAGAGGAATTTTGCTCCACTCAGCATGAATCTTCCAAGAAAGCAAACATCAGTATATGACTTAATAACTTATATGACATCTTATTTCTATCTTTGTCCTTATAGTTCAACTGTGCAATGTGAAATTTCACACTCTATTGTAAGAACAACATTCTAATAAACCTAATTCATATGGCCTATTTTCTACAATCAACAAATTCTACCATTTACTAATACAACCTTTAAATCCAACCAAATTTTCATTTCTAACTTGAATGCCAGCTTCATCTCATCATGCTGTTTTTTTCTTATATGACTTTTAACCATTCACCATTAATGTTTTAGCCATTCACCTTTAAATATTTCCATGTGATGGTAGGGTAAAGCATGGGTTTTTTTTTCAGTAATATGATTCCTATTGCTCAATGAAAATTTCCTGTGCCCATTCATATAAAGTGTACAGAAAATGAACTCAGATAGTTCACAATGAGAACACAAAAGTTACATGTTGTGATACAACAGAGTTCCACAATATCCCAGAATGAAATTTAGCAAAGGTTTATTTATCTGGAGATAAACTCACAGAAAGAGTAGAAATCCACAGGTCTTTGCATGTACTGGGAACTGAAACCAAATCCAACAGCCAAGAGGCCCACACATATTTTTCTCTTGCATTTATATTACCTAAGACCATACTCAAAGTAGGACAGTATCTTAAGGGCTATTGGCTGAAGAATTTCCCATAAAACCCCCTTTTGTTTAAATAAGAGAGTTCTAAGCCTAATACAAAATTATATACAATAATACCAAATATCAAGTATTATCCAGGGAAAAGAAGAGGCAAAAATATACATAAAAATTAGAATTACAACCAGCATAAAAAATATCAAACAAAAAAGCATATGCTAAATGTTTCAATAGTTATTCGATCCTAAGGAGTCTAAGTCTTATATTAAAAATGGCTTAGCTAAGTGAAAAGTAACTATGACTATCTGGTCTTCAACCCAATCAAAAACTTGAGAAGAGAAACAATATTATTTGAGTAAACAGTAAGTGCAATTAAGCCACTTCCAAAAGAGACAAGAAATGATAGAGAAAACTGACTACTTGGGCAATCACCCAAAGTCTCATTAACAATGTTAGGGCAACCAATGTTGGCTAAGTCCTAGAGTAACTGACAGACCATTTTCAGAGGTAGGAAATATTTTAAAATCATCTCACTGGCTTGTGATGGTTTGGCAGTCTTTATTCGTATATCCTGTTTGTCCAGTCTGGACACTGTATATTTTGTCAGTGGTTGAGGCAGAGGCAGTTCTTTACCCAAAGGCTAGTTTTGCCAAGAATATAAGCTCTAAGTGGTTTTTTTTTCAGTGTCCAAGATTCTCTCAGGAATAGACAGTGCTGTTGGGAACAATTGTGTCTCTTGTCAACAGAATCCTAAGTTATTTAAAGGCCATATTCTATAGTTCTTTGAAGATTTTATGTGGAAT
>NW_026068053.1:6940875-6943898 GCF_014885135.2 Alexandromys fortis | reverse complement strand
TTTTTTTTTTTTTTTTTTTTTTTTTTTTGCAAAACCCTGACACAGCGAAGCTACTGTGTGGCTGCATAGCATTTTCTCAGGGTTGCACATGATCCCCACCACCACTTTCCCTTCTGTGTAGCAACTTGTGTAGCTTCCGTTTGTGTTTCCAGCTCACAAGCACTGGGCTCCTTAATATTCTGGCCACCAGAAAAACTCTCTCTGTGTACGAAATTAATTTAGTTTCTTTTAATTTGACAAGAACAACGTATTTGTCAGTATATGAGCAGGTGACAATGTGGGACAGAGTGGGACTGTTCGCAGGCCATTGCTCACTTGTCTCTGCCACACAGTTGGAAACAAAACACTTACTGTCTACTCCAAGTCACAAAACAATAAAACAGCTGAGAAACATAAAGATTTGTTCTAAATAATAAAAAATACAGTTAGAATATTTACCTTGTTAAAATAATTTAAATTTAATTATTTAATATGTTGATAATGAGGGAGACATACTAAAATATACATTTAAAAATGAAGTTATATTTCAGAAAAGGTTTGGAAATTCTTAAAATCTAATCATATATACTTAGATTTCAGATTAGTTTTCAGATTATGGTTTCCATTATGTTTCAAAAGCTACTGAGCTTTAAAATGTTGTTTAGGTAAAATTTAAATTCATCTTCCCTTTCAGTTATCTGGACATATTTTATTAAGTGTCCATAATATAACATAATTTGGTGAAAATGCATTGTAGAAGATAGGTGCAGGTTCTTGTTATTTAGTGTCTTAATTGTTTCCATTTACCTCCCACTCAGCCACTACTATATATAAATATGAACACTGAGGGGAAAAAAAGAGATACTCAAGCTATATTTAGCAAGATGAGGAAACTTCAAAAAGTTGATGTTGGAAGAAATGTCTTCAGTTACTTGTTAAATCAGCTTATTAATTTTGGAGTCCCTGACTCTTTTGTTTTAATTGAAAGAAATGGAATGTTTCCCATTCCTTGGGAGTATTTATTAATTTTACTTCTTTTTGTAACACTCTATACTCTTTCTTTTTTCTCCCAAGCCTATATACATTTATCCAACACTGTGAGAATTTAGGGGTCCTTTTTAATGTATTTATTAAAAATTTACACCTCCTCCCATCCTCCCATTTTCTTCCCACTCCACACACTCCCCCTCACCCTCGCTCTCCAGTCCTAAGAGAAGTCAGGGTGCTCTGCTCTGTGGGAAGTCCAGGCCTCCCCCTCCATCAAGGTCTAGGAAGGTGAGCATCCAAACAGACTAGGCTCCCAAAAAGCCAGTACAAGAAGTAGAATCAAAATCCAGTGTCATCATCATTGGCTTCTCAGTCTGCCCTCATTGTCAGCCACATTCAGAGAGTCCAGTTTGATCACATGCTCGTTCAGTACCAGTTCAGCTGGCCTTGGTGAGCTCCCATTTGATCAGTCTCAACATCTCCATGGGTTGACGCACCCCTCGTGGTCCTGACTTCCTTGCTCATGTTCTCCCTCCTTCTGCTCTTTCTCTGGGCCTTAGGAGCTCAGTCTAGTAATCCATTGTGGGTCTCTGTCTGTATCTCCTAACTTTTGCCCAGCAATCGTGTCTACTTCCAATATCCAGAAGGATAAATATATGTTTCTCTTTGGATTCACCTCTTGTTTATCTTCTCTAGAATGATAAAATATAGGCTCAATGTCCTTTGTTTATGGCTAGAATCCACTTATGAGTGAGTACATGCCATATTCCTCTTTTGGGGTCTGGGTATCTCACTCAGTAAAATGTTTTCTATTTCTATCCATGTGCATGCAAAATTCAAGATGTCCATGATTTTACCACCAAGTAGAACTCTAAAGTTATATGTGCCACACCATCTTTATCCATTTTTCTATTGAGGGGCATCTAGGTTTTTTTCCAGGTTCTGGCTATTACAAATATTGCTGCTATGAACATAGTCGAACCAATGCTTTTGTAGTATGATTGGGAATCTCTTGGGTATATTCCCAGGAGTGGTATTGCTGGATACCAATTTTCTGAGAAACCACCACAATGATTTCCAATGTGGCTGCACAAGTTTGCATTCCCACCATCAATGGATGCGTGTTCACATTACTCCACATCCTCTCCAACATAGACTATTATTGGTGTTTTTGATTTTAGCCATTCTAACAGGTATAAGATGGTATCTCAAAGTAGTTTTGATTTGCATTTCCCTGATCGCTAAGGAGGTTGAGCATGACCTTAAGTGTCTTTTGGCCATTTGAATTTTGTCTGGTGAGAATTCTCTTTTCAGTTCAGTGCCCCATTTTTTAATTGGGTTAATTAGAATGTTCATGTCCAGTTCTTTGAGTTCTTTATATATGCTTGAGAATAGACTTTTGTCTGATACAGGGTAGGTGACAATCTTCTCCCAGTTAATAGGATGACCTTTTGTCTTAATGACCCTGTTCTTTGCTTTACAGAAGTTTCTCAGTTTCAGGAGATCCCATTTATTTACTGTTGCTCTTGTTGTCTGTGCTACTGGGGTTATAATTATGAAGTGGTCTCCTGTGCTCAGTGTTACAGTCTACTTTCCACTTTCTCTTTTATCTGGTTCAGTGTGGCTGGATTTATATTGAGGTCTTTAATCCATTTGGACTAGAGCTTTGAGCATGGTGATAGATATGAATATATTTTCATTCTTCTAGAGGTTGACATCCAGTTATGCCAGCACCATTTGTTGAAGATGCTCTCTTTCTTCCATTGTATACTTTTAGCTTTTTTGTCGAAAATCAGGTGTTCATACGTTTGTGGGTTAATATCGGGGTCTTTGATTCAATTCCATTGATCAACATCTCTGTTTTTATGCCAATACCAAGCTGTTTTTATTACTGTACCTCTGTAATAAAGTTTAAAGTCAGGGATTGTAATGCCTTCAGAAGTTCCTTTATTGTATAGGATTGTTTTGGCTATCCTGGGTTTTTTGATTTTTCTATATAAAGTTGATTATTGTTCTTTCAAAGTCTGTGAAGAATTTTGTTGGGATTTAGATGGGGA
>NW_026068053.1:6936821-6939563 GCF_014885135.2 Alexandromys fortis | reverse complement strand
CTCTATACTCTTTCTTTTTTCTCCCAAGCCTATATACATTTATCCAACACTGTGAGAATTTAGGGGTCCTTTTTAATGTATTTATTAAAAATTTACACCTCCTCCCATCCTCCCATTTTCTTCCCACTCCACACACTCCCCCTCACCCTCGCTCTCCAGTCCTAAGAGAAGTCAGGGTGCTCTGCTCTGTGGGAAGTCCAGGCCTCCCCCTCCATCAAGGTCTAGGAAGGTGAGCATCCAAACAGACTAGGCTCCCAAAAAGCCAGTACAAGAAGTAGAATCAAAATCCAGTGTCATCATCATTGGCTTCTCAGTCTGCCCTCATTGTCAGCCACATTCAGAGAGTCCAGTTTGATCACATGCTCGTTCAGTACCAGTTCAGCTGGCCTTGGTGAGCTCCCATTTGATCAGTCTCAACATCTCCATGGGTTGACGCACCCCTCGTGGTCCTGACTTCCTTGCTCATGTTCTCCCTCCTTCTGCTCTTTCTCTGGGCCTTAGGAGCTCAGTCTAGTAATCCATTGTGGGTCTCTGTCTGTATCTCCTAACTTTTGCCCAGCAATCTTGTCTACTTCCAATATCCAGAAGGATAAATATATGTTTCTCTTTGGATTCACCTCTTGTTTATCTTCTCTAGAATGATAAAATATAGGCTCAATGTCCTTTGTTTATGGCTAGAATCCACTTATGAGTGAGTACATGCCATATTCCTCTTTTGGGGTCTGGGTTATCTCACTCAGTAAAATGTTTTCTATTTCTATCCATGTGCATGCAAAATTCAAGATGTCCATGATTTTACCACCAAGTAGAACTCTAAAGTTATATGTGCCACACCATCTTTATCCATTTTTCTATTGAGGGGCATCTAGGTTTTTTTCCAGGTTCTGGCTATTACAAATATTGCTGCTATGAACATAGTCGAACCAATGCTTTTGTAGTATGATTGGGAATCTCTTGGGTATATTCCCAGGAGTGGTATTGCTGGATACCAATTTTCTGAGAAACCACCACAATGATTTCCAATGTGGCTGCACAAGTTTGCATTCCCACCATCAATGGATGCGTGTTCACATTACTCCACATCCTCTCCAACATAGACTATTATTGGTGTTTTTGATTTTAGCCATTCTAACAGGTATAAGATGGTATCTCAAAGTAGTTTTGATTTGCATTTCCCTGATCGCTAAGGAGGTTGAGCATGACCTTAAGTGTCTTTTGGCCATTTGAATTTTGTCTGGTGAGAATTCTCTTTTCAGTTCAGTTCCCCATTTTTTAATTGGGTTAATTAGAATGTTCATGTCCAGTTCTTTGAGTTCTTTATATATGCTTGAGAATAGACTTTTGTCTGATACAGGGTAGGTGACAATCTTCTCCCAGTTAATAGGATGACCTTTTGTCTTAATGACCCTGTTCTTTGCTTTACAGAAGTTTCTCAGTTTCAGGAGATCCCATTTATTTACTGTTGCTCTTGTTGTCTGTGCTACTGGGGTTATAATTATGAAGTGGTCTCCTGTGCTCAGTGTTACAGTCTACTTTCCACTTTCTCTTTTATCTGGTTCAGTGTGGCTGGATTTATATTGAGGTCTTTAATCCATTTGGACTAGAGCTTTGAGCATGGTGATAGATATGAATATATTTTCATTCTTCTAGAGGTTGACATCCAGTTATGCCAGCACCATTTGTTGAAGATGCTCTCTTTCTTCCATTGTATACTTTTAGCTTTTTTGTCGAAAATCAGGTGTTCATACGTTTGTGGGTTAATATCGGGGTCTTTGATTCAATTCCATTGATCAGCATCTCTGTTTTTATGCCAATACCAAGCTGTTTTTATTACTGTACCTCTGTAATAAAGTTTAAAGTCAGGGATCATAATGCCTTCAGAAGTTCCTTTATTGTATAGGATTGTTTTGACTATCCTTGGTTTTTTGATTTTTCTATATAAAGTTGATTATTGTTCTTTCAAGGTCTGTGAAGAATTTTGTTGGGATTTAGATGGGGATTGCATTGAATTTATAGATTGCTTTTGGTAGAACTTCCATTTTTACTATGTTGATCCTACCCATCCAAGAGCATGGGAGATCCTTCCATTTTCTGTTGTCCTCTTCAATTTCTTTCTTCAAAGCCTTAAAGATCTTTTCAAATAGATCTTTCACTTTCTTGATTAGTGTAACCCCAAGATACTTTATGCTATTTGTGGCTATAGTGAAAGGTGAAGTTTTTCTGATTTTCCTCTCTGCTTCTATATCCTTTGTTTATAGAAGGGCTACTGATTTTTTGGAGTTGATCATCTATCCTGTCACATCACTGAAGCTATTTACCAGCTGTAGGTGTTCTTTGGAAGAGTTTTTGTGGTCACTGTTGTACACAATCATATCATCTGCAAATAACGAATATTTGACTTCTTCCTTTCCAATTCAATTCCCCTTGATCTCTTTATGTTTTCTTATTGCTATTGCTAGAACTTCAAGCACTATGACGAAGAGATATGGTGAGAGTGGAAGCCTTGCCATGTTCCTGATTTTAGAGGAATGGCTTTGAGTTTCTCTCAATTTAATTTGATATTAGCTGTTGGCTTGCTATATATTGTTTTTATTATATTTAGGTATGATTCTTGTATCCCTAACCTCTCCAAACCTTTATCATAATGGGGTACTGAATTTTGTCAAATGATTTTCAGCATCTAATGAAACGACCATATGTTTTTTTTTTTCTTTCAGTTTATTTATATGATGGATTTCATTG
>NW_026068053.1:6931444-6934032 GCF_014885135.2 Alexandromys fortis | reverse complement strand
TCTGAGATTTTTCTATCTTGTATTCTGTTGGTTATACTTGTCTCTATATTCCCTGTTTGTTTATCCAGATTTTCCAACTCCAGCCATTCCTCGGTTTGTGTTTTCTTTATTACCTCCATTTCATTTTTCAATGTTTCCATTACTTGTTTGATTTCTTTTTCTTGGTTTCCTAGGGTATTTTTGAGGGATTTATTCATTTTTTTCAAACTTTTTGTTATTCTTCTCATCCATTTCTTTAAGGGAGTTTTTCACATCCTGTTTAAGGGACTCAATCACTTTCATAATGTTACATTTAAAATCTATTTCTTCTGGATTAGGGTGTTCAAGTCTTCTTGTTGTATGTTTACTGGATTCTGGCGTTATCATGTTGTTTTTCAGATTGTTGGAGTAATTCTTGCATTGGAACCTGCCCATCTCTTCCTTCAAATGTCCTCCAGAAGGACGGATTTTCTGGTACAGGATCTGGGCCACTAGCTGTCTAGGGATCTCAGAGGCAAAGGGTGTGTTTGCTGGGTGCAGGCTCAGAGGGACAAAGAAACTCCTGCAGCTGTTGCCCTCACCACTTTGTCCCCAGACCCTCAGCCCCAAAGCAGGCTGATTTGGGGGATCCTATGACCCCACAGATGGAAAAGGGTGCTTTGGGAGCAAGCTGAGTTCCCTTTCCGGGGTGTCTGCCAGGCCACTGTTTGGGCACACACTCACCCCTCTGGAATCATGGATCTTTGGTACAGGATTCGGGCCCTTGGGTGTATTTAAAGACCTTGGTTTTTGATAAAGATATCAGGGAAAATGTTAGGAGATGAAAAGATTTATTATCTAAGAATTTGAGATTTGATAAGAAAAAAAAATAACCTAGCAGTAATAAAGCACAGAATAGTTAGAGAGACAACATAACCCAGGATATGTCCTCATCATCCACTACCACTGAATATAAAAAGGAACAGAATGCAAACAGAAGCAGAACTTTGCTGAAGGGTACAAAAAGCTCAAAGGTGGAAACGCAAATACAGTTCAAGAGAAAAAGAAGCTGTGACTAATCAGAACTGTATTTTGTACATATTTAAGGATTTACTACACTGATCTCTAGACTTAAAGAAAGTTTAATTCCATTGAAAAGTAAGAACCAGAAGTACAAAATTAAATCAAGAGAGGAGGTATATTTAAGTGTTTGTATAAAATTTTTCTTTACATGACTTGGTTTCTCTTATATGTGGATGTTAACTATTAAACTTTAGATATGTTTGTTTCAATCAAAGAAATTACAGAGATGAGGTACCCAGTAAGGAACCAGGAGAAGAGGGACTTTCCCATACTTTTAGAGAAGATAAAGTGAAACTAGACTAAGAAGTTTAAACAGGAAAGCAGAAGAGAAGACAGGGTAAATAAGAGAATATGAAGAGGGTAAAATAACACCACTGGACATTTGTGGAGTCATATAGGAACCTACTTATGTAGAAGCTTCTTAAAATATATACATATGTGTAAGGAATCAAAATGGATTCACCATAAAATGGGAAAGAGTGCAAACAATGAACATCGTATGCGGGCATGAGAAACTTTCAGTGCCATAAATGCTCACAATTTGTAAAACCATTGACTGAAAGTGTACTAAAATGCACAGGTCAAAATGAATCAAAGAAAATACTGTGTTCTAGACACAAAAGCACTTATATACTAACACAGAAACTGTGTCAAGCATGCTCAAAATATTCACAGTTTCAAACAAGACGATGTTCTAGCACTGAGAATGAGAAGTGGATACAGAATCTTTTCCCTAACCAGAAAGCTATTTGCAATTTGGAAAGGAAAAATCAATTGTCTTCAATGGAGTATCATTTGGTATACCACTCACTCACCAGGGCAGGCCCTATGCCTAGATGAATTTGTAAAAAATATAAATGAAACTCTAAGATTTTTTTTTGTTGTTGATATTTGTATGCTTTTCATTATTGGCATCTCAGTGTTTTATAATTATTAATTTTCTCTTATTTTTAGTGATATATTTTTGGTTTTTTTCCCCTTTTGAGAGAAAGGTAGAAAAATAATATAAATTTGGGTTGGGAGATATGTGGGGAGAACCTAGGAGGAGAAAATGCTGAAAATATACAGTATGAAAAAATTTTAAGTAAAAAATTTTCTTGACAGGGTGGTGGAACATGCCTTTAATCCCAGCACTCAGGAGGAAGACGGAGGCATATCTCTGTGAGTTTATGGCCAGCCTGGTCTACAAGAGCTAGTTCTAGGTCAAGCTCTAAACTGAAGAGAAACCCTGTCTTGAAAAATAAAAACAAAACAAAATAAATTTTTTCTAATAATCTATTTAGTCTTCAGAGTTCTTAGAATAGTGATATATTTGTTGTTTCATTAATAAAGTTGTAATATCTATTCTTTTTCTTTAATAAGGTCAAGTGTACTGAAATATGCCAACTGAAAATGTTTATTTGATTCAACAATAAACCTGTATTCAATAGTGTATATTCTACTTTTACTTACCTTGAATCAAAGTTCAATTTTAATAAGTATTCAGAGTTACAGATGGATACAACAGAAGCTTATTAGACCAAACTTAAATGAAAAGAAACTAGAAA
>NW_026068053.1:6914574-6930586 GCF_014885135.2 Alexandromys fortis | reverse complement strand
ATATTGATATCATATATTACAATTCTAGAATGACCATGTCTGCATGCCTAACTTGTGCTTCCATTTCCTCAACTACAAAATTGGATAAGAATATTTTCAGATGTTGTTTTAAAGCCTATAATTCCAGCCCTTCAGAGGCAAAGGCAAAATTAATGATCATTCCAGGTCAACATGATATTCAAAGTAACTTTTAATATAGCGTTGATTACATAGTCAGATTGTCTCAATGTTGCCCCCAAAGTAAAATCAATGTGCCTTCAAGGCTTTCAAGACAAAGTGTAGATTTTTACAATACTCAGTGTCATAAAATACATATAAGAGTTCCTGGCATAAAGGAAATTTATTGTCTATGTTGGTATAGTCACCACACCATTATGATATTTCTTCAAAGTTAGGACTTATAAATATGGAAACCCCATTTCTAAGCTGATGTTTTCAGGACAGTTATAAAGACCTATTTGATTTGTGTCATAAAATTCCGTAATGTTCATATTACTTTAGATACAGGTCTCAATGAAATGGAAAAGAAATGAAAATAAGATTAAACATATTGTACTTGGGAAAAAGCTTTTTCTTACCTGGCATAATTGTACTAGCATATAGAGAAACTTGTGGATATTGCACTAAATATCTTTACCTCTCCTGTCCTGCAAGGCTAAACCATGAACATCTGTCCTACAGGCAGCTATCCTTCTTCCCTTCTTTTATAGTGGTATAAGCTTTAGAATTTAAGGTCTCAGATGCCTTTGTAGATAAATAGATACAGAGCTTTAAGTAGGTTTTAAATGTCAGTAGTAAACTACTGAAAGTTTAATTTCAAAAAGACAATGAAAGAATGTGTGTCCTAGTGAGGAAGTCATTCTGCTTGTTTTACTGGTGGTAAAGTGTAGTAGAAGACCACTTGTTCATCCCAACTTCATAGAACCAAAATAACCAAACAGAAACTATATTATCTAAAGGACTGCTTGGCCCATTAGCTCTTACTTCTTTTGGCTAACTCTTCTACCTTAATTTAACCCATTTCTAGTAATCTGTGTATTGCTACATGTCTGTGGCTTACAAGCAAGATTCCAACAAGCATCTGTCTCCAGTGGGGCTATGTGGCTTCTTTCTGACTCCATACTTCTTTATTCCAGCATTCAGTTTAGTTTTCTTGGCTACTTCTATTCTTTTGCCCTAACAGGCCAAGCCAGTTTTCTTTATTAACTAACCAATTTTATTCATAGCATACAAGGGGGAACCCCTTTTCTGTTTAAATGAAAAAAGGAAGGTGTTGACTTTAACATAGTATGATTACATATAACAAGACAGATATCAAGCAAGAATTATAGTTATAATATTTATATCTACTTTATCTTTTATCATATCTAAGGAAAACTATAGCTATAACTATCAATCTTCAACTCCATCAAAGACTCCAGAAAGATATAATATTACATAAGTAAACAATAAGTTCATTGTAAACAACTTCCAAAAAGTACAACAATCAGAAACAACTTGAGGATTTTGCTTAGTATTCAATCAGCAAAAGTTATTCAAGTTTTATATTTTTTTCAGTTGTGTCATAATTCCCTACAGTTGTTCTTATCCAATTGTTAATAAAACTCTTTTCTTGACATACATATAATATATGCATGTATGTGCATATACATATATGAAAGAATTATAAATATTTTCACTTTTTAACAAAATGAATTGATAAAAGATATTTTTTTGAAATATCTTTGAATAAAATCAAAGCTGCAGCTATTTCAACTTGTAGTTCTAAAATTAGAAATCTGCACACCAGTTGACCAGTGGTTACAGAAAGCTATATTGATAACACAGTAAGGCTAGTTATTTTGTTCTTCAGAAAACCCCATATTCTGTGAATTGGCTATATTCTGTATGGACTGCCTTCACTGTATATATTTTCTACTTCTAAGAAAAATAACAAGATATTTTCCCCAGAACAAAATGCTGAGAATTATGGAAAGCTCCCTAATTCAATCTCTATTATATTTCACTAAAAGCTACTGGGCCTTTTTAAAAGCATACTAAAGGGGGTAACAGATTAATGGTAGCTTTAATGGGATTCATGGGTTTAGTTCATTTATTTTTGTGTATGGAAAGATGAGAGATAGAATGAAAATGAAAGAAGGATAAGAATCCTAAGAGATTTACTGGTTCTTATTTTATCCTAATTCTCCAAATCCCAAATTCAATACCTGCAGTTCCACTACTTAAAAAAAAAAGTAAGACTACTGCATATAGTGCATGCTAGACTATGATGTTTCAAGTGAAATTTCCCAAGAATCGCATTATACTTATCTTCATGAACAAGTCTTTTTTTACTTTATTAATATTATTTAATTTATTTACCTTCAATTCTTATTAGAAGCTTTGCTTTGACCCTGACTTTGAGGAACAGCACAAGTTTTAACATGTAAACTTTAAACTCCAATTCTAGCTCTTCACATTTCCTCTGAGCCTAATTTTATGAATTTTGATGAAATTATACAATGCATCATGTTAATTTTCCTAGTTCTATAGGGTTGTCACTAATGATTAAGGCAATACATAAAAGATTTACCATTGGATTTCAGTTCATTTTAGCTATGCTGCTCTTTCATTACTTACTGAAACTTTCACTTTACCTATGAGAGGACCTAGCTTTAATTGCTTTGGAGTGAAATGTCTCAGTTCTGCTTTCAGCAGAAACAGGAAGCTGAAATCAGTAAAGGAATTTTTGCTTTCAGAGGCCAGGAGACTTGTCATTTAATAATCAGATCAATTGAGTGATAATGGGTGAGTATATCTCTATTAAAGAAAGAAGCATTCATGGATAATTTTGATTAAATTGGAAATTATTCATCATTAAACTTATATTTTTGAATGCCAGATATTTTTCTATGGTAGTGTAATGACTTGGGGTCTTTTCTGTACCTCTTATTATGGATTCTGTGAAACATGTGATCAAACATGGCCAAACAACAAAATGGCTTACATACTGAAATAAGATATTATCTGTGTCTTTTGATCTTTTTTTCTTATCAATAAATTATCTTTCTGATAGTAACTAGCATCACCATTATTTGTATAAATCAGAAATGATTGTACAAATATTCCAAGGTTATGGAGATTTATTGTCAAGTTTAGTCTTACAAGCAAAGGTATTTACTAAGTAAAAATGGCATGCTTTACAACTCTACTAAGCAAACTGTGTAAGCATTACCTATTAACTATTTAGGTAGCTCTAGAATGAAGTTTCTGTCCCTCCTGGCCTCTCAGCCATTCATTCCCAAAGAAAAACATAGAGGCTTTTATTAATACAAACTGTTTGGCCTATTGCTCAGGTTCATTACTAGCTAGCTCTTATGAATTAAACTCACTCATAATTCTTGTCTATGTTTAGCCACATGACTTAGTACCTTTTATCAGTGAGGCTTCCTCTGCTTCTGGCTGGTGAACATGTCTCTTTTTTTTTTTCTCTTCCCAGTATTCTCTTATTCTGGTAGCCCACCTATACTTCCTGCCTGACTATGGAGCAATCAGCATTTTATTAAACCAATACAAGTGATAAATCTATATAGTGTACAAAAGCATTATCTCACAGGTAGCACTTTTTATTATTTAATCAGTATACGATTCTTGCTTCTAAGTCATTTATATGGAATGGATGCAGATATGAGTAAAGGCACTTGCCGGCACAATAGTTCTCATGATAAGTCACTTGGGAAAGAAATAATCAAAACTATTTTATAAAGTGTTATGAAAGCCTCAATGCAGGACAATGTTATAAAATATTAAGGGCTTGCTGTCAGCATTGATGCTATGAACAGGTCACTTGATATATGCAGTGGCACATACTTACCATTTTCAAAATTGGGACAGTTTTAGGTAATTTCATCACCCTGTATGTCAACACACATTAACCAAGGAATGTGAAATATCAGATGGTGAATTTTTCAGCAACAGCCTTTGGACAAATATTTTAAGCAACATTGCAGTTTGGCATAGAAACTAATGAATAATGAATAAATAATGTGAATTATAAATAATAGGGAATGACTCACCCTGCTGTGGAAGGATAAGAGACCTGTAATTTGTCATCTCTGATACCAGAAAAATCAGTAATTTCTCACTCTAGGGTCAAACATTTAGAGTGCACTGGGGAAGGTCACAGTCTGTTTTGTTGTTGTTTATACTCTTTGCCCTTTTAACACTTTACTCTTTGAGGGTCCCTTCAAATAAATCACATGGATGTTTATTCGTTCTTATGAAAGCCCAGCTTTCACTTGACTTCTGTCAAGTCAGCTTTTCTTAGCTTAAATTATCCCATCTACCCTTTGCCATTGGGTTTTATCTTCCTCTATTCTATATATCTTTCTTTTTTTCTTCATTGCTCCATTGTTTGTGTAACTGAGTGGTTGGACCTTGATGTCTTTTTCCTTTTCTTGCTCTTCAATCTTCTGCCCATATTTCTAATCTTATTTATTCTCTCTGCCTGCCAGTCATGCCTATTCTTTCTCCTGCCTAGTTATTGCCCATTAAGCTCTTTATTAGACAAATCAGGTGTTTCAGACAGGCAAAGTAACACTGTTTCACAGAGTTTTAAAAAATGCAACAACAACAACAAAAAGAATGCAACACATCTTTGAATCATAAAATGTCCACAGCATAAACAAATGAAATACATCTTCAACTAATACTCCACAGCAATAGTAGAGACTAAAGGTGAAAGAACAAGGAGTGGGAACAGCAGAGCACAGATTTGTGTCTCAGTTAAAGCAGGGAAAGATTGTCTCTTCTGTCTTTTATTTCTTCTCAAACCCTCACCGATTGAATATTGCTGGCTCTCACCACTAGGACTGAATAATATTTACCAATGTAATTGATTCAGATGTGATTTTCTTCCAGAGAAACAATCATGAACACACTCACTAATGAAATTTCATCACCAACATGAACATTCCCACCCAAGTCAATTGGAAACATGAAGTTCAATGTCACCAGACCAAACTCTGTGAGATTCCTATGTGTTTTAGCAGTGTTATTTAAAAAACTGTTAAGTAATTGTTAATAGGACATAAAATTGTTTTTTTTTTTGTTGTTGTTGTTGTTAATATTTACACACTGGCCTACCTATCAAGTTTATAATGTGTGTATACACAATTGTGGTGTTTTGTTTGTGCTCTAATAAAGTTTGCCTGATGACAGAGAGCAGGGGTAGCCACTAGTTAAACATGGAGGCCAGGCAAAGATGGTACACACCTTTAATCCCAGCACTTTTGATCTCATGCCTTTGATCCCAGCACTATGGAGGCCCATGCCTTTGAGCCTAACACTAGGGAGATGAAGATAGGATTTTTCCCATTTGTTTTGAAGATTTAGTAGATGTGAGAAACCTTTTTAGTTGCTGGCTCCTTACTTCTCTGATCTTTCAGTACTTACCCCAATATTCTGGGGTTTTATTATTAAGACAAATAGAATTTGTGTTATACACTATCCTTTATGAAAAATTATGTTTTTACTTGTGAATGTATTTTCCTTTTATAACACATCTGTGTATGTTCTTAGACAGAGCTTGATGGCTTTTTAATACCATGTATGTAAAATGCTATTTTTTTAATTATAAAGATACAAGCAAATATATTAGTTAAACCATAGATTAAATTAACCAATAGTTTGTTTTATTTTTCATTTGGCATCAATAATTTCCATTATTGTGAATATACAGTCTAAAATGTTTCTTCCATAATGTAAATGCTGTTCATTATGTTCTTAAACCTTTAACTTTTATTCCTTTGCGTTATTTACTCATCATAAAAAGATACATCATGATTATATAAATATGCATTTATAAAACACCCAGGACAATATCTTTGTTACATACATTAATTTGTTTATATCATGAAATATTTTCTCTAAATACTTGTTGCAGAACATAACTGAGTCAAAGAAACAATTGGATATGTTGGGCTATGATGAGAAAAAAATATGCAATACACTGAGATGAATAAGAAGCCTGTTTTTTTTAAATGATCTGAAATAAACATGCTTTCAAATCAACTACTGGAAGAAACTCAGATAAACTCAGTATAGGGATTTAAAATCCCATCCACTCAGTATTTAAAGTCATATTTAGGATTTTTAGTCTTTATTCTAAAAATCAAGTAAAAACTAAGAGGTTATAAAATGAAGTATTGACATATTCATAATTATAACCCTAAAATTTTTCATTATGCAATTTTCATGAGAAAATGTCAGGGATAGACAGAAATGTTTAAAATATCTTCTGTCTTAATAAAATCTAGGATATTTGTGAACATATCTAAATAGTCAAAACAGAAATATATAGAATCTCAGTATCTACAAGGTTTCTGTAACCCTGGATGTATCAAAAGTAATCATTCACTATAGGGCATGGATGATGCCTTATTAGGTAAAGTGAGTGCCTTCATGCATGAGAACTGGAGTTCTAATTCCCAATAAACAGGCAAATGCATGGCAGGTATTGTGACTCATTTTGTAACACTAAAGCTTGGGAGCAAACTAAGGGGTTTTCTAGGCTACCTGTGGGCAGGTTAACCACAATGGTAGATCTGATTTCAGTGAGATACCCCACAAAATATAATGTGGAGATTGAACAAGAAAGAAAATGCTGTAGGAAATCCTACAGCCAGTAGCCCTTAAGTTATCTGCCTATTGGGGCATGACCTTTTATACTAGTTATGCCGATGTAAAGCATGTGTCCAGCCTCTTTTCCAGCTGCTGGATTTGGTTGCTGTTCTCCATTCCAACAGAGGATATCGACCTTTAAATAAAGAGACATATATTGTTCTCAATTGGGAGCTAGTATGGGATTTTTTTAAGCATCCTTCATCATGATACTGATGCCAATATCAGATTTTGTACATATATTTGTGCAAGTATACCTGTACACATGCAGCACGCAAACACATATATTTACACATCCTACATAATTACATATACAAAAAATATTACTCTATGTTATAGGTCAAACTGCATTTCAAGCATTAGAGATACTTGTAAGAGTCTCACAATTGGGACAAGACCTCATGGTGTTGATTTTATAAAGAAACCTTCAAATAAGAGAGTTAAGTAACAGCATAAACATGTCTAATAAAAATAACTTTAGGATATGAAGAAGTGGTTTTAAAAGTTGGATATCTTAAAAATGGACTCAGCTCACTGATAATGAAATCTAATTAGATCCATGCAAAATATAATATATCCTTTCTAAAAGAAAAGCCAGAGTAGAAACTTGGGTTTATCCTTTCTCACCAAGATTACCTTCCATCCCAATCAATGTTTGACTTACAAGTTCAGACAATCATACACCCGTTTGACTCTTAAATATTTTTGATATGTGGAAACAGTGACAAGCTCATCATGTCAGTATATATTTCTTAATATTCTTCCTTTTAAACTATTATTCATCATTACTTATCTTTCTTCTTTCCCTGTCTATGAATTTGGACTTTCCCTCTGAATCAGATGCAATAAACCATTTTTTTTAATGTCAACTTTTACTCCTCATCATCTCAACACACAAATCTCACACCTCTGACATTGTTTTCATTTTTTTTTTTTTCAGATAATCTGATCATGGCAGCCATGAGGTGAGTGCTGGATGGGTGTTGATTTTAAATTTCCTCTGTTTTTCACAGTGTTAAAAAATAGTTTGAGGACTGAGAACTTTGCTTTAAGTTGTAGAAAGAAAGGCCCCTACTATCATTTTTGAGAAAGAATTGCCAACTAACATGTTTCCAGAATTACCACACTTAGAAATTTTGTACTTATATGATCCCTTGAATTTTTTCCCATGACAAACAACAACATAAATTCATTTTTTGTGATTGTGTTCCAACAGAGATACTGAAACTCTGAAATCAATTCAAATACCCTTAGAACAAGATCAGCAAGGATTACAACATAGGAATGTAGACCAAAAATTCTCTTGGTTTATGGTCTACGTGCATCTATTTAGGAGAGTAACCTACAGTGGAAGTATCTCCCAAATTCTAGGAAAGGTAGTGAGTGCTTGAAAATAGTAACAAAAGGCAAAATGAAAATGAAGCAAGACTTTAAAGAAATTGTGTAGATTCTGGCTATAGAATAATGTTTAAGATCAAAATAAGTGCTTTCACTCTAGGATGATAGCCTTGAAATAAGGGTGACTGAATTTTTAGAAACTTAAATGATGTTTAGATGCTCAATAATAAATGGTAGTGAATATACAGTGGTTCAGGGATTCAGAAAGGTAAAGTATGAATAGTTCTAAAGGGTGATTGAATATTTTGAAGAGCTTAAAAGAATGTAAGTAAGAAACAATGAATGGCAAAATAAAAGAAATTTCTTATAAAAATTATACTATCTGATAATTTAAAGTGAATATGATAACCAAACATTAAAACTAACACTGAATAAGGCAAAGGTTATTTGGCCTTCACAGCCCACACTAATTTATTTAGATAGTAGCTTTGTTTATTTTTTGTAATAATTAAGTCAAGGGTCATTTTGGCTTCTCTAATTTTCTATTATTAGTTTCTGTTGTAAAACAAGTATAAGGTACAGATACTAAGTGAAGTAGAAAACTCTATTATTTCTGCTGAATGGGAAACAGTGTATATAGCATGAGTCTCTTGAAATGATTTTTGTTTGTGTGTGAAGGAAGCAAACAGCACAGAATGATGCAGGTGAGGCACAATGGAAACTTATAGAATCAAAGAATATTTGAGAAGTACCTTTCAAGACAATATAAACTCAACTAGTAAAAAGTCTTTTAAATACATCAAGCACCAAATCGACCATAAAGAATCTTTCCTTTACTTATTACACAAGGATAAAGAGGACCATGGAAATAATGGATTCAAAAAATCCTAGAAGAAAATATAGGAATAAAACACGGATGTGAAAATGAGTCCCAACCTTACCGAAGAATAAGTCCAGCAAATAAAAATGCCGTAGTGATGCAAGATGCAGTATAAAACTCACTTTGTAAATAAGCTTAGAATTATCAAAGATTTCAGAACACAGTAGATTTTATATGTATCTTTCTTCTACTTTTTACATCAATACTTCACTATGATATATATTTCAAGCTTATACCATGGACATTTGTTCAATACCAGTAACTATTTTTTTATAAATTACAGTTGAATATAAGCTTTTAGAAAGGTGTCTCTTTTTCTATGTTATGAGGAAAGGAGGTAGTTCTAACATCCACCAACCACAAGAAATCTAAAAACCTTTGCAGATGTACCAAGCAAAATAACTGCTTATATATGTTAAGCTATCACAATTTTATTATGCCTCAATAAAGAGAAATTTTCACTCTACCTAAAAGAGAGATCTGTGTGTGTGTGTGCGCGTGTGTTTATGAACGCATGTGTGTGTTTATCAGTATGTCTGTGTGTGTGAGAAAGTGATACAGAGAGACAAAATTAAATAGTTAGAGATTTAAACACAGTGAGATTATCAAATATATAACACAAAAATTGTTGTATCCAAGGAGAAAATAGATAAAATTTTATCAGATTTGATAAAGAAACATAAGTCTGTACTGATGTCATCCAGTGCTTATTATTTAGCTTCACAGGTGCTCAAAAGGTAAGTAATTTTATATACAAAAATGGCTTATTTTGTTCTCTAGTGCCATGAGACCTCAGCATAATGATTCTGCATAAAAGTAGTGAAATCGATATTGAGTTAACCACAAAGCCTTGAGATATTTTGTGTGCAAGTAGGTTATGCATGCATCAGTATTATAGACAAGCATACCGGACTCTTATCCACTCTTCTGTAAGACTACTGTTCATGGAAATAAGCAGGTGCACTTTGAAAAAAAAAAAAAAACTACAATTTTTCTACTCTTATTCACATCACTGAGGCTTTCATTTGCTCTCAAAGAGCAAAGGGCTTCACTTCCTACTCATAACCAGTAACTCTCTTCTAGTTCTTTTAGCAATTTTATGAAAATAATATGAAACAGTTTAGAATCTGCTAAAACAAACCATTTGAAATTTAATGTATAGTTTGGGGCTAAACTATGTGATGATTCCTTCTTTAGGCAGGTTGTTTTACAATTGTGTACATGAGAAATACTTAACAAAATTACATAATGTGAATCTTTAGACTTAATTATGTACCTAAATTTTTTCCAGCTATCAGGCTGACTGTATATGAAATCAACTGGCTGCTCTATACGTCAGATTGTAAAGGATAGTTGTAAAAGAAAAAAAAAAAAGGACACATTTTCATAATATATTCTTGTAGAAGTCCAAATAAAATTAGTTTTTGTCTCAGAGGCAAATATATTCTTAAACTAACATTGTTTCCATTCAAGAAAATTTCTGCAACCTGAAACTTTCCTTATAATAATTATAGTTTCCAAATAAATTTGTTCAAAATTTATGGGTAAGTGTTCAAAATGTAAATAGAATTCCTTCATGATTTAAAATTCAGCATATTGAAATCATTATGCTAAAAATAGTTTAAGACTTACTATGAAAGAAGTACTGAGTTCTACATATAACATTCTAAATAATACACAACATATGATTGTAATAAAGTTTCATGCTGGTTTCTCACACTTCTAAGATAATTTACCAGCTGTGAAAATTGTACTCCGCAGGATGATAAATGGCTACTGATTTCGAATGTTCAAGCTCACACATACACCACGAATCTCCTTTACACGTGGACATATAGTTTTGCTTAGGGTAGTGGTTGAATAGTTACATATAACTATCATTCCTATCATCTATAGTTACAGAATCTGATAAAAAATACAACAAAATCTTCTGTCATAACATGCTAGGAAGAATGTTAGAATGCAGAAAACTGAAACCCTTAATGATGGCTGGACTTCTTCTTTATCTGGTTTTCCTGGGAGAAGTGCCACTGCCTTGCAAAGAAGTCTCACATGAAGAGAACTAATCAGGGCTAGTAATACAAAGCAGGATAAAGGCCAACCAGAGTGGCTGCAAACTAAGGCAATAAATTAAAAGGATCCAAGCTAGTAAATGCTACAGTAGGGAAATCTTCAGTTTCTTTATACAGAATTACAGATTTTACAAAATTGGCCTTGCTGCCCCTAAACTGTTCTAGCAAGGACAACGTAGTGGAAGATGAGATTAAATATGTAAAAAGTCTAAGATGATTCAGTACAAATTCTATCAACTATTGCTAAGATATTTTATTTAAAAAGAGAAGTTTTATATTTTTAAGTTGTTTGGTGTGTGTGTGTGTGTCCATGTAAGTATAATGTTAGTGAGAGGAGGTCAGAGACAACTTACAAGAGTTAGTTCATTTCCTTCATCAGGTAGGTTTTGAGGATTGAACTCAGGTCAGCAGAATTAGCTGAACAATTTTGCCTGTCCTTCAAAAGATATTTCTTTGAAAACATCAAGAAAAGTTATTTTAAATTTAAATAAAAGAAGATCATAGATATGAGAATTAAGTAATTCATGGCAATATATGTATAGCACAAAGAGATATTATATCAAAATATCAACCAATAAAATAAAGTTACATGTCTGAAGGATACCTCAGAACTGGAGGCTTTTATATAAGGACTAGTAATAATCAATGATACCTTATTAACTATTAGACTAAATAAAAATAGATACATATTTATTCTGGTGAAAGATGAGTCAGGTAGGAGAGTGAGCGGACAAAAACAGAAGAGATCTGCTGCCATTAAATCTCTCGGAAGATTGCAACCATGTTTCTCAGTCTGCTTAACTGCTCAGTGAATCAATTTCAGCTCAAAATAGATCAAAGAGCTTTGTAAAGTTAATCTGTTAGTGAGTTTATACTATTTTTTATTTGATTTTAAAGATAAAATAGGTGCAGCAGAGAAGTCAATAAGTAACACATTGAGAAGAAAGGTAGATAAATTATGGTATCTGCTCATGTATGCATATGGATATGTTGCTCTTTTCTTCACAAAAGAGGAAATGTCATTCCTGGTATTATTGCCACATAACTCAAATTACCCATAATCTGATAGTACATGGTTATGTGGTCTAACTTAATAGATATACCAACATTATTTTACTGCATATTTTTCTTTTGCTTAACTTCAATTGTTTAGTTATATTTTCCCCAAAATCTTCGTTCCTGAAGTCTGGCTTTTATGTGTCTTGTCTTAATAAAATTTTATGCTCTGTCATTTACCTTAGTCACACATATGGTAATGTAGCATGATTTCTTAAATGAACACTTATGGTGTGGAGTTGATTTCTCTTCTTTTCCTGTGCTGAGAGAGTTGCCCAGTTTCCTCTTGAGATTCAGGATTGGTCTCTCCAAACAACACTGAAGTTCTTCTTTGTGCATTTACACCCACAAAGATCCCAGAGGTCTTCCAGTAAAATAAAATACTATTTTACATCCCTCCGGAAAATAGTGCCCTGTGTTATAAATTAATTCTGAGCATACAAATGATTTCCATGCACTCTGAATCCATACAAAGGAATGTCACTTTACTAGCACTGAAAATGAGTTTTTAAAATGCTTCTTGTCATTTGTAGTAATATTAGTCTCTGCCTTTCTGTCTCTCTGTCTCTGTCTACAACTATTTCTGTCTCTGTCTCTCTCTGTGTATGTGCACATGCACATATGTGCAGATGTTTATTCTCCATTGCACACATGTGAAATCATAAGGCCTTTTTTGAGAGTCAGTCTTCTTATTCTATCTTGGTTTTGGGGCAAAGTCTATCTTAATGGTTCTGCTTAACTTTGTTTTACAAATTGGTTGATCCATGAATTCTGGGAGATTTTCCTGTCTTTATCTCTCTGGTATGCAACCCATTGCAGCTATTTGAAATTCAGTTCTTCAAGCATTGTAATAAAGGTCTCCAACACGCTGAACCTTTAGTCAGTTCAAATTGACAGTTATTAGGAGCCAATATCTTCAAGATGTTTAGTATAACAAGTTATTCAGTTCTCTTGGTGGTTATGTAGATTTGAAGTTTGGTTTGTTGATTGATTCCATGGTGAAAAATAATGCTAAGTGAAATATGATTAAGTAGTGGATAAAGTATTCCGTGTGTCTACAGATAAAAAACTTGATTATAAACACAAAGGAATTTTTTTTTTATCTAGAGTAAGTACATAATATATCAATAACAAAGTACTACCTCACTTATGACAGCTGTGGTCATGTGTAATCACCTTCGTGCTAGGTATCTGGGAGTGTACCCCAAGGGATATTGCCTTACATGGGCATGCTTGTCATCTAAACTCTGCTGCTAGTAAATAGAGCGTGAGATTTTGCTTCTAGCAATGTTAACTGTTTGAAGGTTTCACAAGCTTACCCCACAGTCAGATTAGTGACCACCTTAATTGTCATCTTAGAAACTATACCCAGCAATGAATGGAAGCAGAGGCAGTGATCAACAGCCAAGCTTTGGGCTAACCTCATAGCATTCAGCTGAAGAGATGGAGGGGAGATCAAATGTGTAAGGGGGAGTGGTCAAGATCATGATGGGGAAACCCCTCAGAGACAGCTGACCTGAGCTAATGGAACTCATGAACTCTGGACTGACAGCTGGGGAACAAGCAAGGGATAGAACTAGGTCCTCTGAATGTGGGTGGAAGGAGCATGCCTTGATCATTTTTTGGGGGGAAAGGGAGGCATCTAACAGTGGAACCAAGACTAATCCTAGGTGCATGAAATGGCATTTTGGAGCCAGTTCTCTGTAGTGGGATACCTTTCTCAGCCTGGATCCAGGGGGAAAGTCTTGCCACAATTTGGTTTAACAGACTTTGTTGACTCCCCAAGGGAGATCTTACCCCATCTGAGGAGTGGATGGGGGTGGAGAGGAGGAAGTGGCAGGCAGGAGAATGGGAGGGGGAACTAGGGTTGGTATGTAAAATGAAAAGAATATTTCAATAAATTTTTTAAAAAGGAAAAAAAAAACAGTCACACATTCTTGAGAACATGTATACTTCCACCCATGACACATTATACTTTAATGTGCTCAGTCAGTGTTAATGGTGTGGTCAGAGAAAGAAGCTAACCAGTGTCAACTAGTAGCCCAGTCACTTGAGTATTAAAGTCTTTTTCTGTTGAGACTCTCCTTGGTTAGTTTTTATAGAAAATAGAGACATTCCTACTTTCTTTGTGCGCTTGTGAAGATACCTAACTTTATGTCTATTGGTTCACTTTTTCATTACTAGTTTTCCAATCAGATTTTTTGAGGTCCTGAACTTTGGTCACAGTGCATTAACAGATGGAAACCATGAGGAGGAAGTTCTATTTGAAAGCAAAGCAAAGAACCATATGCACAGATCAAAGTTCTGATTCTCGAAAGAGTATCCCATAACCAGTGTAATATATCCAGAAAGCAGGCAGTCTTGTTATAGCTGCTCAGTTTCATATGGTGTTTGCATGTTGTGCATCTCCATATGTAAACTATGTCTGAATCTTTTCTTCTGCTATATGAGCACTGGGGCCTCAGGTATAGTCATAGCTGAAGATTGGGTCTCTGCAAGCAGTGTAGCTAGAAAGATCTCTAAGCATATGGACAAGTTTTCTCTTTTTTTTTTCATCCATTCACAATAAAATTTATTTATTTATTTACTTATTTACTTATTTACTTACTTCTTTAAAAATTTCCATCTCCTCCCTTCCTCCCATTTCCCTCCTGCTCCCCCCTGCTACTTTTTTTTCTTTTTCAGTGTAACTTAGCTTTGCTTTAAGGCTCAGTTCAAGACATGTAATCCATATAGAATCTGGGTTTCTTTTACATTAAATGCTGCAGTTATAATAAATGTGAATAGAGGTTATCTTACTGTTCTAGGGTCTTGCTCATTGACCTAATATAATGTGTCTTTCATAACAAGAAACTGCTCTAAGAATGTATAACTCAATAAAATCAATAAAAAATAAAAAAATAAAAAAATGTGTATGATAAAGTCTTTATCATTATCATGGATTTTTTTATGGTTTCCATTAAGTATCTGTAGTGTAGCAACTTATATTTTATTATGTCAAGACTTATGACAGTTATCAGTTAGAGTCTTCATATTTAAATATTTATCTGAAGTGTTATTTATATATAATATGTATATATGAATACTCGTGCTTTAAAGAAAAATGTCACACATTTAAAAGAGTTATATATGTTGTTTCTGAAAGTTTTTGAAAAAGCTTAATAAATACATTTTAAAGAACTTTATTCACACTTTGAGCCACTATACAATATTTTTCCATGTAATATCAGAGGC
Organism: Alexandromys fortis; assembly: GCF_014885135.2. NCBI lineage: Eukaryota > Metazoa > Chordata > Mammalia > Rodentia > Cricetidae > Alexandromys > Alexandromys fortis. Next base: position 6,915,346 of record NW_026068053.1, on the reverse strand, counting down.
CAGTATTAATATCTTTCTGTATTTAATCTCTTCAGACAAAGAACATTAGAAATGAGAGTAAATAGATTTTAATTACTTTGATTGTATTACCTTATATAAGAAAATTTTATATCTTGCGTGAGGATGTCTGTACATGTGAACATATGTGTACTACCTCTTCAGTAAGGTGCTTCAGTAAGACAAAATAAATGATGACTTTGTACAAAATATTTTTTTGTTTTTGTTTTTTTTTCGAATATATTTTTATTAAAAATTTCTGTCTCCTCCCTTCCTTCCTTTTCCCTCCCCTTCCTCCCACTCCCCACTTCTCCCCTCTCACCCTCCCTCTCCAGTGCAAAGAGTAGTCAGGGTTCCCTGCCCTGTGGGAAGTCCAAGGTCCTCCTCCTCCATTCAGGTCTAGGAAGGTGAGCATCCAAACTGGCGAGGCTCCCACAAAGCCAGTACATAAGTAGGATCAAAACCCAGTGACATTGTCCTTGGCTTCTCAGCAGCCCTCATTGTCCTCCATTGCTGGGCAAAAATTGGAAACTGGGTGGTGCGGTGGGATGGGGGAAAGGGGAGATGGGGAGAGAAAAGTGAGAAGGGGAGGATGGGGAGAGCTTGGGGGAATGGGATGCTTGGGATAAAGGAAGGGTGGATATGGGAGCAGGGAAGTATATATCTTAATTAAGGGAGCCATTTTAGGGTTGGCAAGAGTCTTGACTCTAGAGGGGTTCCCAGGGGTCCAGAGAGATGTCCCAAGCTAGGTCCTTGGGCAGCTGAGGAGACAGAG
>NW_026068053.1:6883050-6913220 GCF_014885135.2 Alexandromys fortis | reverse complement strand
TCGATCATTTGTATCTTAAAACACCTTTTATTTAAAACAAATAAAAAGTTATTTTTATTATATTATGGCAAAAAGTTATACTGAAATTGGTGTCAAACTCTATGAGAGATCTTTAGAAGAATACAATTTTACTTGAGTCATTGATTTAAAAAAATGACAGAGAATTTACTTGATTGACTATCTAGAGCCACTCCTCAGGGTACTCCATGATCATCGAGGGCAGAAGCTTTTAGGAATTTATTTGTCTTGTACTGTTTACAACAGGACCTTCCAGGTTTCAGAAGATCCTGTAGGTAAGGAAATCTGTAGGAAGACAAGCCCACCTTGACCTGAGCATCTAGGACATTTATTCTAGCAATTCTGTCCTCCGTCTGGAGATCTTCAGGAGTTTAGATAAAAGGCAGTTCTTCTCTGTGGTTAGTGTTTTCACTTGCTGAAACAAATTGCGGATGGACGTTGTTCTGTGCCATTTTGTGCCCATTTGTCTTCTGTCTCCTTTGGAGCAGGAGGGGTGCAGCTGCTAGGAGCCAACCTGTTTCACTCTTATGAAAAGCCCATTAATAATTAAACATTTAATTGTCATATTACCCAGATCTCTGATCACTTATCAGGCATATATTTAAAGTTATGACTACAGCATAGAATCTGCCTGGAGAACTGGGTCCAAACTTGACTGTATTTGTTTTTAACTTAGCAGGTAAGATTTATACTTGTGAAAGACAAAGAAGAAGATGAAAAATGTTTGCAAGAGAAGTTTAACAGTGAAACTCACACTAGTATAGAATACCTTACAAAAAAGTTTGTAGGTTAGCTTTTGTTCTTAGTCTGGAATGAAACACAGTGAATATACTATTTAAAACGTTTAGCCATAAGTGTATATTTGCACACAGTAGGGTTTAAGTTGTGCATAAAGTTTAATGAAAAGTGAGCAAGAGAAAGCTGGCTTTTTTATTTTTAAATCAGGAAAGTAGAGTCATTGAAGGGGAGGAGATGATCAGCTTCCCTGAGTTGAAGAAGGGGAGATTGTAGTGGGCTGAGCTTATCCTTTAAAGGGACAGGATACCAAAGTGACAGGGATGGTCAGTAAAATGATAACACTTCCCACGTCATAGAATTATCACCCACATTCAGAGGGCCAAGCTCAGTCCTTTGCAGGTTCCCCAGCTAACAGTAAAGAGTCAGTAAGTTCCCACTACCCCAAGCCAGCTGTCTCTGTGAGTTTTCCCATCATGATCTTGATCCCTTTGCTCATATAATCCCTTGTCCCTCTTTGAATAGACTCAGGAAGCTTGGTCCAGTGCTTAACTGTCTGTGGATTGCTGCATTTGCTTCCATCAGTTACTGAATGAAGGTTCTTTGATGACAATTAGAGTGGTCAGTTCAGGCACCCTCTCCACTATCACTAGGAGTCCTAACTGTAGCCAACATTGTGGATTCCTGGGAGTTCTACTAGCAGCATATTTCTCCCTAAACCTGTAATGTCTCCCTCTATGAAGATAAATTTTTCTTTGCTCTCCCATTTTGTCCCTCCCCAACTCAACCATCCTATTTTTTCATGATGATCTCCTTCCCACTCCCCTTCACCCCTGCCTCCGTCTTCCCCCATGCTGCCAATTTCCTCCAGAGATCATATCTATTTCCCCTTTCCAGGGGCATCCTTGCATGGTTGTCTTAGTGTCCTCCTTGTAGATTTTAGGATTCCCTTCCCTATAGATTAATACCTTGCTTAGCCACAAATCATGGGGAGTGGCTTAGTCCTGTCTCAACTTGATTTGCCAGATTTTGTAGACTCTCTATGGAGGCCTTACTCTTTTGCAGAAGTGGATGTGGGTTGGGCAGGGGGAAGGCAGTGGGGAGTAGGAGGAGGGAGAGGAGAGGAACTGAGGTTCCTAGGGAAAAGGAAAGAAAAAAAAACTTCTAATTAAAAAACTTAAGCAATCACATTGATTATTATATTTTAAATCAACATATCCTTATAGTAATTTTTAAATGTGTACTTACATTCTAGAATGTTTTTTTATCTTTATCATAGTAATATTTTATCAGGCCTGTTTTGGAGGCCAATGGGGACATTAGGAAATTTCCCTTCTGTGTATCACAAGACTATGAATTTTGTATGTGAAGTCAACAAAATAAAATCTTGACAGGCTTGCCTGATGGTTCTGAGAGATTACATGAATAATGGAATGTTAAAATTAAACAGAGAGTTTTAACAGGCAGAAGCTCCTCCTTCCTTCCAGTCAATTTTAAAACACTTAAGGTTTGTTGAATAAACTACTTCCTTAGAGAAAATTAAAAAATGTCACTGCCTCTTCTCTTTACTCTTAAAAGTGCTTTGATGTTTCACACAGTTCATTAGAGCCTCTTAAAAATGTTTTTCTCTTCCCTATACCTAAAAAAAAAAAAAAAAATCAAACTTAGGAAAAATTAGGAAATTAAATTAAAGTGTATTCTTTAAAATTTGAAGTTTATCAAAGTAGACAGAGAGAGGATTGTGAAGATCATATAATTTATGAAAAAACTTTGGTAAGGGGTAAGATTTGGTTTTCTTCTAGTATGACATAAGAATTACGTCCTTGACATCCTAAACTTGGGTTGCTATAATTAGGTAAAGCAGTGCATAAATAGTTTTTTTTTAGATTATTCAAAATGAAAAAAAAGCTTTAAAATTTTAGGTTTTCTTTCAAACTATTTTTACTGACAATAGTTTAAGAGGCCAAATTTTCAAAAAGATACAATGAGAATTTTGTGCAGTTCTTAATTTGCTTTAGATAGTTCCTCCCTGGTTAATCTGCTTAAAGATGAATGGGTCTGGGGGGTCAACTTGTAAAGCTGGTGATAGCATCTCAACGCTGGCTTGATTGTTTGTCATAAAGCATAAGATACCTTTTGAAATTTCATTTTCGTGAGACATAAATCAACTCATCTGGAAGCAGTTGTCTAAAGTCATCTTTAAGTATTGGATCTGGTACTAATCATTTCAACATCTGCACTGAAATCTCTGCAAATCGTTCAGTGGCTTGATTTTCTTCGTAACCTCTGAAAATTTTCTTAATTCTGAAAAAAATGGATTAACTGCCTTATTTCTTGTATGTTAAATTCTTTATGAGTTCCTTGTATCTCAGCCTCACACATGACATACCTCTCCAGATACATCATACCATTATTCTTTTTCCTCATGAGACATGTCTTTATAAAAAAAAAATTTACCAACAACTAGGGAGAGGACTTATGTAGAATATGATGTCCATGTGTTGAAGAAGTTTGGGGATTATATAATAAAGGAAGAATGGTTGGAACTCTGCAGAAGTAGAATCAACATTACCATACAAACTTCACTTCTTAAAAAATATGGAAGTGCCCTGTGGTTTTCTCTGTCATTAGTCTGGCTGGTTATGCTCTGATATTTTTCATGTTTTATTTTAATATTGATAAACTCAAATGTTTCTTTTATCTCTTCTAATTACTTTTACTCTCTTCATAAGAATGACTGAACTCAACTTTGATAGGTGTCCAAGAGGATGTCTTTAACATGACTTCATAATATTCTTTGGGTGCTAGAAGATGCCTGTGCAATGGGGTCTTAGTTGTTATTCCTCTGAATATTCAATGATAATATTAATTCATAGGAAAATAGATGTTCCTTGTAAATTAAAAAATATATATGAATAGACAAAATAATGGTACTTCTATATGTTTTAATGATTGACCATATGTCCCACACAAGCACTTCACTTTTCTTGCCCCTAACATTACTCAGTTTACTATAGTTCTTTCAGTCTCATTGTAGCCTCATGGAAATTTTTTCCATATACTTTGTATGTCCATTGTTCATTGGTTGTCATTCTGTTCAATGTACATTTAGGAAGTCATATCTGTAAATTGTTAAAGGTAGACCTTCTAAAGTCACCGGGAGACAGTCTCAAAGCAAACGCCTTGATCCTGTGGCTCTTGTAGTCTTTCAGTCTCTTTTCTTCAATGTTCCCTGAAACTTAGATATATAAGTGTTTTATAGATTATTGAGACTGGATCCACGCTCCAAGATTTAATTAACTGTAGTGGTTTCCCTTTATTATAAAGAGATGTTTTGTGAATGAGGGGGAAGACTATATTTATTTGAGTATAAGGACAGATGTTTGTAAATTGTTCTTATAGATAATAGTAGCATAGTAAATTAATAGTTGTGGATTCTCCCCTAATAACAATGTGAACTAAGACATTAGGCTTCCAGTACCAGGCATGATTTTCTTCTTGTTGAGGGGTTCTTGGTGGCAATTAGAAAGCTGTTATTCACTAACAAGTTATACACAGCACTAGTGCACCTTCAGTTTATCTGGCTATTCTGAACATTGATGGGAATCATAGGCCTACTAGGTGGGAAAAAATGATGTTTTTTTTTTTTTTCTTTGGAAGTGTGCATGGCTAGTCCTCAAAGAGGAGGCATTCTGGTAATAATATTACTAGAGTAAGCAGGAAGTGCAATCAAGCAACTTCCACAATGTGCAACAAATGAAGACAATGACCTCAAAATATTAACAAATATAAGTATCTTGATCAGAGCTAGAAATGTATAGTGCAATATAATAAATATATCCTAAAATTGTATCAATATACAAAATGACTTAAGAAGAAGTAGAAGTATGCATACATACAATGTGACAAAATAACTTTGTCTAGATGTACAGAGATTGTAGACAAAAATAGGAACATATTCAATATAATTTGAATTTGTATCACTATACAAGAATCTATATCAATGTAAATTATCTATAAATAATAGTTCACAAGTATTCACTTTATTACTCACTGTTATTTTTAGTGTAAATTCACACTAATCTATTTTCCCATCCAATTTCCCTCTTTTTTTCAAAGAGATCCCTGAGCCTACATAATTTCCCAATTATAATCAACCCCTAACTGATATCCCTAACCCTGAGGACAAACTTTGTTGGGAGTGGAGATGTTGTCTTCTAGAATTACTTTCAGTTATCATGGAGGCAATGTTCTTTCTATGGGATCCTGTGAAAGTAAAATGATGGTTAAGTTTCAAGATTACTGTCTGGTATAATTGTATTTAGGCAGAATAGGGAGGAGGTATGGGATTCCCCTCTGTATGCTGTGATTATTACTGAATAATAAAGTAGCTACTTTAAGCCTATAGCAGGGTAGAACAGAGCTAGATGGGAAAAACTAAACTGTATGCTGGGAGAAAGAAGGTGGAGTCAAGGAGAAGCCACATAGACAGAAATTTGCCCGTAAGCCACAGCCATGTGATATACAAAGTAATGGAAATGGTTTAATTTAAGATATAAGAGTAAGCCAAAACTATGCATAAGCTAATGAACCAAGCAATATTGTAAATAATATAGTTTCTGTGTGATTATTTTGGGTCTGTGAAGAAACAAACAGCCTTCCTACTACAAATTGGCATAATAATGTGGTTTTCTATATCCACATAAAACCTGAGGAAGCTTAAAAAGTAATTCTAGACACAAAATAGGTAAGCACGGCTTTTTGGCAGCTAATATTTTGCTGCCAGGTGGTAGCTGCAACAGCTCCTTTAAGAGAGGTCTTTCTGATTCAGTAGTAGCAGAAAAAAATGCTTGGTTTCAAAAAGGTGGTTTTCTGGTTTACCAGCATGAATGGCTCTGACATATTTGGGAGGTCCAACTACAGAATATTTTAATGGGGTCTGTGAGCAGAGTGCTAAAACTTGCTTAATGGCAGCATATACTTGTTTTGTGCCTAAAATTGAGGCTGTGGGCATGGCTCTCAGAGGCAACAAACATGTCCCTGCCATGCTTGACTGGGTGGAGCAAGCAGGCAGGTCCATGTTGACCCTAATCACAACTACTTAGCATTTTAAGAATAGATCCTGGTCAGAAAATAATTACAGATACACAACAGAGAGAGATTTAAATGAAAAAGACCTCTAAATGTGTCACAGTGTTGGATAAATGTACGTAGGTGTAGGAGAGAGAAGAAAAAGAATATAAAGAATTACAAAAGAAGTAAATGTTTTTAAAAATAAAACAAAGTCCTTAAAGAAACAGAGTAAACTTGTAGAAAAAGTAATAGAATAAGAAAAATAAGCCATGTAAAGATGGAAAGTACAAAGAGAGTCTGAATTATATATATATTATTGTGTTCTCTTTGAATTTTTTGACTGTAAAGAAGCTAATGCAGAGAGACATTTCTAAACCAACATATAAATTTTAAAGGTATCATGACTTCAGAATTCCGGTCTAAGAATTTGTTGCTTTGGAAAAGGTATTCACAGAGAATGAAAACCTGTGGACTGCTTTCAGACTAATGTGGTTTAATGAACAAAGACCCCTCAATAGGTCGCTATGAACACTCCCCAAAATACTTTGCCCAACAAAAAGCAAGAAGGAACTTGGAGAGAACTATACCCATATTCACAAATATTGTTTTAAAATGTTTGTTCATTTTTAAAGTTAGACGTGCTATAGAGATTTACACTGGTATGGAGCTTGGTTTGTTGATACAAATTTAAGCACAATTTTGTTATATGTATATTTCTGCTTTTGATTAAGGTATTGTAAAGCTCATTTAAAAATGTAGTGTTTAATAAGAAATATAGTTTAATAAATAATCATCTATAATAGTCAAGCTTATACTCACATTAGTTAGGTTTTCTAGATACATGGATATATAGTTCAGTTAGATAGGCATTCTTCAAATTTATCAGAGACCTTCAGAATATGGCATTTAAAATGTTTAAGACCTTAGGACTATTCATGACAATGAGACACATCTTCCAAAGCAGCTTCTTTATTTATTAGCCAATAAAAACAACACATATACAAAGGGACTTCATACTTCGTCAATCTACCTCAAGATCCAGTGATAGATACCACTCTTGGGCTTATACCCAAAGGATATTCAATTATACCACAAGAACACTTGCTCAACTGTGTTCATAGCAGCATTATTCATAATAGCCAGAACATTGAAACAATCTAGATGCCCCTCAACTGAAGAATGGTAAAAAAAAAAAAAAAAAAAAAAAACCCTGTGGTGCATTTACAAAATAGAGTATTACTCAGCTGCTAAAAACAATGACAACATGAAATTTGCAGCAAATGGATCAAACTAAAACTAGAAAAAGCATCCTCAGTGACCCATATTCAGAAAGAAAAAAATATAGTATGTACTCACTTATAAGTGGGTATTAAACATAAATCAAAGTATAATCACAGTATAGACCATAGCTCAAGAGAATCAAAGTAAAAAGGAGGACACAAAAGTGCTACATTGATCTCCCTGGAAAGCCAAATTAAATTAGTTCTCCTGGGAAAACTTGGAGCAGGGAAGGTGTAGTAGAAAGCAGGGGTTAGGGCATGAGAACATGACAGAAAGGAATAGTAGATTTGATGGATTATGGAATGGGAGAGGTATAAAAGAGATATCTTGATTGAGGGAGTCATTATGGGGTTAGGGAAAAAGCTGGTATTAAGGATATTTCCAGAAATCCACAATGGTGACCTCAGCTAAGATTCTTAGCAATAACAGAGATGGTGCCTGATCTGACGTTCCCCAGTAGTAAGATATTTGAATACACCAACTTTTATCAAAGTGTCTTCATTCAGTAACTAATGGAATCTGATGCAGAGATCCATAACCAAGTATCAGGCCAAGCTCCAGGATACATATTTTAAAGGTAACTTGACTTCAAAATTTGGGTCTAAGGATATTTTACTTCGGAAAAGAGGTTCTACTTTTGTTTCCACAGAGAATGAAAACCTATGGATTCCTTCCAGACTAATGGGATTTGATGGACAGAGAAAATGAGAAAGGTTTCCATGAAAATTCACCCCCCCCAAATAATTTGACAAACAAAAAGCAAAAATAAGTTTGGAGAGAACTATGCCCAAATTGTTTGTAAAAGTTTGTTTACATTTAAAAGGAGTAAATCTAATTTGGGAATTCTTTATTACTTTGTTTACTTTTTATCACTAAAATTGCAAAATAATACTAAAACTTAGAATAAATAGTGATTGTATATTTCATGAAAACAAATGTTTGCTATTTTTCTTGACAAGGTGTTGTAACTAATTGCTTTTCATGTACAAAAAAACACACTTATAAAATGCATTACTTTATTTCTATCAATGAATAGTGATATGATAACACTTCACAATTTGATTCTGTCTCAATGTGCATTGAAAATCCATTTGGTCAAATTTACAACAGGTGCCCTATCTGTTTACCACATAAAGCAACAGTGGGGCAAAGAATTTCTTGAAATTAAAATCCTTTTTCCATGTGTTTTTTTTTTTTTAAGTCATCATTGTTTTCCCTTAAAATCAGCAATATTGAATAATGTTCTACAACTTTTTATGAGTTCTACAGGTAGCATGGCCATGTTTCCACAACTTCATAATTGAGCATTTTTTAATCTGTTAGTAACACCAAATTAACCTGAGCACATCAGAGTTAACCTCTGGGGCTTAAGAATAATGGCATTAGTTAATGTTTGGTATAATTATGTCCACAAAATACTATGTCCACATAAAGATTAAATTAATACATCATGTTTTCATCTATAAAACTGACTTGTTGAAATAACACACAGCAAATCAGTCTGTTAAATATATACACACATTGAAATTTAGCAAATTTTTGGTATATAGTGTATATTATCAAATTAGAATTTTAATAGTTTTTAAATCTGTTTATAAAGATGACAAAGATGTTAAGTAAATACATTCTCTTAATCAAAAGAAAATCTTAAAAAATACAATTCTATAGTTTAATTTAGCATACTAACTTATGTAAATTCTAACAAACACTCACCATGAAATTATGTTCAACTTCCACCTGAAACAACAAAAATACAGAGAACAAAAAAAGTCATATACTTCCAAACACCAAAATAGTTTAAAATAAAATATGGAGAATACTATGCATTGATATATCTCAAGGATTAATTTTATATACTGCTTCTATTTTTGAAATAATAAAATTGTTTTATTAAAGAACAACTAAATAAACAAGGATTGTTCTACATAGCAATTTTGTTTATAACTGTTTGCTCAATGAAAATATGTGTTCATCAAGATAAAGCATTTCTAAATGTATAATTTAGCATATCTGAAAAGTACATACAAGTAAAATGGTGACTAAGAATCTAGTAATTAAGATGTAATGGTATTCTTATTGTTTGTGTAGGAGCATACTACTAACAATTGCATTATAAGATTATTGATATATGCAGAAAATTTAGATTATGGTATGGGTTAAATAAATTGAATTCAAAATTTATGAGTCAATATTCACATATGTATAGATGTTTATGCATATTTACTTATAAGTGTGTATGCCTGTATACTGTGTATATGCATGAACACACATACAGATCCCTAAAGTTTGTTCTTTGTGCTCACATAAAAGCCTACCTATAATCCCATTTCTGTTAAAGCAGAGCTAGGAGGATTTTTGTGTCTTCCTGGCCAGCTAGTTGAGTTGAATCTGTATGCTCTAGATTAATGAGAGATCCCATCTTAAAAACTAAGATGGATGGGCTAGAGATATGATTTGACAGTAAAGAACCCTTGATGCTCTTGCAGAGAACACAGTTTTAGTTCCTACTCACATAGTAGGTGGCTGAAAATCATCTATCATTCTAGTTCTGGGGAGTCTGGCATTCTCTTCTGGTGGTGTACTGAGTGGTGTATATTTCTGGGAGCCTTGAAATGTTGCAATAAATTATTTTTGATGATTGTCATAATATAATTTGTCTGCTACATTTATTGCAAAATATCTCTATACAGTTTTCAATAAAGTTATAAAATTTCAACCAAGTGATTTTCTTTTTGTTTTTGTTTTATTTATTTTTATTTTTATTGTTTTTATTGAAATAAATGTTTTCCCCATTTCCCTCCCATTTTCCTCCTTTTGCCTTCTACACTCTTCTATGATCCACACATTCTCAATTTACTCAGAAGATAATTTTTTTTAACCTTTCTATGTAGATCCATGTATGTTTCTATTAGAGTCCTCTTTGTTGTCTAGTTGTTCTTCTGGGGTGTGGTCTATAGCCTGATTTTTCTTTGCTTTATTTCTAAAAGCCATTTATGAGTGAATAGATATTATATTTGTCTTTCTGAGTCTGGGTTATCTCACCCAATATGTTCTTTTTTTCTAGATGTATCCATTTGTCTGCAAATTTCAAGATGTCAGTTTTTTTTTTCTTCTGTGTAGTACTCATTTGTGCAAATGTACCATTTTTTCTCCATCCTTTCCTTGGTTGAGGGGCAGCTAGGTTGTTTTTTAGTTTTGGATACTAAAAACAATGCTGCTATGAACATGGTTGAACACTTATACTTGTATGAAGATTGAGCATCTTTTGAATATATACCCAACAGTGTTATTGCTGGGTCATGCGTTAGTTTCCTAATTTTCTGAGAAATCACCATACTGATTTTCAAAGCAGTTGTCCAAGTTTTCAGTGCTACCAGCAATGGAGCAGCATTCTCCATACCCTTTAACCTCTCTAGCATTAGCTATCATCAGCACATGTCAGAACAAAAAGTTTTTAAAGGTTATTAAACAGCATCTGCTAGTACAGCAGTACTGACACACATATCAACTCACCGAGACTGTGGCAGCTTGCACATGACCTGGACAGGCTCAAGATAGATGGGGTCACAGAACAAAAAGAAATAAGTTGACAAGAGTTCCTCTTTCTAATAAAAAAAAAAAAAGCTATCTTCATTTGTCAACCATTCCTACAATGGAGTCTCAGTGGATATACCAATGACTCTTTGGGGTAGACCCAATGACAGGCCATAAAAGGAAAACTTTTGTAGACATGTGTCTCCTATTTCTTTATTTAAGTTTTCTTTTTTTGTCTCACTGGTTTCATGCTTGTATATGATACTTCCATATTTGGCAATGTTAAGCTACTTTTTTTTGTTGGAGGGAGGCCACTTGTTGGTTTCTGCCTGCTCAGCCCCAAAATAAGCACATAGAAACTATATTATTTAAATCACTGCTTGGCCCATTAGCTCTGGCTTCTTATTGGCTAACTCTTACATCTTAATTTTACCCATTTCTATTAATCTGTGTACTGCCATGAGTCTGTGGCTTATCGGGAAAAGTTCTGGCATCTATCTCCAGTGGGGCTGCATGGCTTACTTTTCCTCTGCCTCCTTTCTCTCAGCATTCAGTTTAAATTTCCCCACCTATCTACCCTATCAGGCCAAACCAGTTTCATTATTAACCAATAGTATTCACAGCATACAGAGGGGAAATCACACATCAATTTTTAGTGTGTTTGGGGGGTATTTAACTATGTGGATGGAGAAGTTTGAGAGGATCTTGGTGGAGTTGGAAAAGCAAAACCCTTGATCAGAATATATTGCAAGCAAAAATATTTTCAATAAAGAATGCTTTTACATAAATAAAAGTGGAATAAAAGTAAACATGACATTTCATACACAAAGTAAATAACAAGTTAAAATAGAATGGATATTCCAGATAGCCAGTTCATATGGAAAAATCCTCTTCAGATCAAGGTGGATGTGAGTCAATTTCCCCTAGGGAAACAGTCTTCAAAAGAGCATGAAGGGAGCTGGAATCTGCTGATGTGTGCATTTGCTGAGATAATTATGACATATAAAACTATGAAGTTCATTTGTAACTGTTTGTAGATGAGAGACTAGGATTTAAATGTATGAAAACTAAAAACATGATGGGACTTGTGCTATTACATAGATGATAAGTCCTTGCTCTTTCCTTACTTGCAGAAAGGGGAGTTTCTGTGTGAAATCTCTTTCATAAGGCCTTCAACCACATTCAGAATATCTGAATCCTCATAGCTAAACTAACTCCTGATGACTTTTCCTTCAATATCACTATTAAGGGATTTAGGGATACAACAGATAGATGTAGGAGAGATATGAATATTCAACTTTCATAAGATAGAGAGGGATATAGTTATATTAGAAATAACTGCACCCTGGGATTTGAATTGTAAAATATGCTTATATGAGTATGAGAAACATAGTTTAGCTGAATTATATAAACATGTGCAGCATAAAAGTCCAGCAGTGGGAAACACTTTAGAAAAGAAATAACCTCTGAAATTGACTTTATTCAATCAATTTGTTGTGTTGTAATACACAGCACCATAGGAATTTGGGAATTTACTTATAAATTTCTGGCACATTGTATTTCATGTATGTTTGAGTATGCAAGGGATGTGACATCATATTTGTGCACATGGGAGGAAACAATGCTGGAGATCAGTTGTGGCTGTCTTCACCTATCACCATTCTCAGTGATTTTTTAGAATTTGTTTATTTTTGTTTCAAGTGGAGGAGCGATTTCAATGTTTGTGTGTGTACCATATAAAACCAAGTTCCCCTACAACTGAAATTATATATGATTGTGAGCCAAACATCATATGGATGTTAAAAATCAAATCTGTTTCCTTTACAAGATGAACAAGTGTTCTTCACACCTGAGTTATCTCTCTTGGCCCTTTCTTCTTTGTTTTTGAGACAGGATCTCTCACTGTACCCAAGATTTGTATATTCACCTATACTGATTTTCCCACATGACATAACTATCTTCCTGTCTCTGCCAAAATACCACTGGAATTAGAATTATAGGCATACTTTCATGTGAGTGGTAAGAATTGAACTCAAGATTTACATGGACCATTTTAAAAAATAGTTACGTTCGATATTTAAAACTTAGATAAAATATATAAATATATAAAACTTGGATTAAATTTAATAATTAGATTAGTTACACAAAGTAAATTATAAAAAATCCAGTTTGTGCATAATTTTGATTGCAAAGAACATTATTCAAAATAACTTTCCAAGAGAACTTTATAGGTGAAATAAATACGTCATTTGTAATGAACTTATTTTTGTTAGTGTAGCTATCTCGTCTCAAAATATTGAGGCTTGTCTATGTTGATAAAAATTGTTTTTCTGAAATTTATAATTAATTTTATTAGACATGATCAGATATGGACTTAATAAATACCTTTTTTTATGGAAGAAAGGAACTAGAATGAATCATTCTTTGTTGAACAAGAGGACGTTTGTTTTGTTTCCAATTGCTTAGTTCCAAAGTAGCCACTCAGAAACTGTATTAATTAAAACACTGCTTGGTCCATTAGCACTAGTTTTTTATTCGTTAACACTCATATCCTAATTTAGCCCATTTCTAGTGATGTATGTGTCACCATGTGGCTATGGCTTACTGGGTAAAGTTCCATCAGGATCCAATGGGGCTACATGGCTTCTCCTTACCTCACTTCCTTTCTTCCTGCATTCAGTTTAGTTTTCCCTGACTATTTAAGTTCTGCCCTGCTATAGGTCCAAAGCAGTTTCTTTATTCATTAATGGTATTCACAGAATACAGAAGGGAATACCATATCGCCCCTTTCTGTTTAAATATAAATGAATGTTTTAACATTAACATAGTAAGTGTACATATAACAAAACAGGTACAAAGAAGAATTATTGTTACAATTTTTATATCTGCTTTATCGTTTATCATAATGAAGGAAAACTATGACTATAAATTCTTCAACTCCATCAAAGACTCCAGAAGGATATATAATATTACTTAAGTAAACAGTGAGTTCATTGTAAGCAACTTCCAAAACTCTTGAATTGACAGAGCCATCTCACAGCCTGGCTAGTCACACAAAGTTCATCTGTACTGTTGGGACATCCATCTTCAGCCTACAGGCCCATAGTATTCAGCAGACTTTTCCATAAAGCGGGAAACTTCAATGATAGTTCCGCCGATATTGGCAGTTTTTCAGTCATTTCCTACTGTGTCCTAAAGAATGTCTGGCAGACTCTTTTTGCTCTTTCATAAAGCAGAAACCCTGAAGGATCATCTCACCATTAAGCAAGTTTAGCAGTCATTTATCTGAGGGTCCTGCATGTCTAATTAAGCAGTCCAGGAAAGAGCAGTTTTTTTTTGCTCAATGGCTAACATACTCCATACAAAGCCTCTTCAGTGCCCATCTTCCTCTTGAAGTTGATTGGAGCTGCCAGGAGCATAGTTGTCTCACTGTCATGAAAAGTCCTAAATTCTTAAACATTTTAAATGTCATATTCTGTAATCTTTGAAAGATTTGAAGAATGCCTATCCATCTGAAATACATTACATATCTGCCCATATAGAATATCAGACTAACATGACTACAATATGACTATTAGAGATGGTTATCTATTAACCTGTATTTCTTAACTAAACATTATATTTTAAATTAGTTGCCCAAACACAATACCTTAATCGAAAGCAGAAATACACAAATAACAAAATTGACCTTAAATTTAGATCAATAAACCAAAGCCCATGCCAATGCAAATCTCTATAACATATCCATATTTAAATGTCAAAAACATTTACAAACAATATTTGGGATTATGGGCGCAGTTTTTTTCCAAACTGGTGTCTGCTGTTTATTGAGTGAAGTAATTTTTGAGGGGTGTTCAAGGCAGCCTTTCAGGGGATCTTGGTCCATCAAATCATATTAGTATAGAAGAAATCCACGCATCCTCATTTTCTATGGAAACAAAAGCAGAACATCTTTTCCAAAGCAACATATCCTTTGACCCAAATTTAGAAGTCATGATATCTTTAGAATATAAATACTGGTTTAGCTTAGAAGCCCAAACAATGAAATGTCTCTCTGTACTTAGCTTCTTCACAGCCAAAAAATTGAAAGAAATCACAATAATATTCATAATCCAGACTCTCTGCATATTTTCCATGTTTATGTGACTAATTATTTGGTGTAGGAGATTCTTCAGTTCATGTGTTGCTTAAATGAATAAAGAAACTGCTTTGGGTCTGATAGGGAAGAACTTAGGTCAGTGTAGAAGACAGAACTGAATGCTGGGAAGAAGGGCAGAGTGAGAGATGCTGTGGATCTCCTGCCTGAGATGGATGCTAGTTAGATCCTTGCCGGTATGCTATAGTCACATGCTAATACAGAGATTTTTAGAAATGGGTTAAATTAAGATGTAAGAATTAGCCAATAAGAAGTTAGAGCTAAAGGACCAGGCAATCCTTTAATTAATACAGTTTCTGTGTGGTTGTTTCAGGTGTAAGCTAGCCTGGTGGCCAGGAAAAACAAAGGGCCTGGTCTCCTTATAACACTTATTTTTTTTTTACTCTATTACTTTTTAATACTCATTTTATTATCTTTACTCCCTTATAACTGTTTATATTTATATTTTTCTTCTTTCTCCAAAGCCTATGTACATTTATCCAACACTGTGAACCATTTAGAGGTCTTTTATGTCTGAATCTGTCCTCTAGTGTGTCTGTAATTCTTTACTGTCCAGGAGTGCTTCTTAAAATGCTAAGCACTTCTTAAAAACTTATGCTGTGGCATTATTAGGATATATATGGCCCTGCCTTATTGCGCCACCCAACCAAACATGGCAGAGCTGTTTGCTGCCTCTGAGAACCATGCTCACAGCCCCATTCTTAGGCACAAAGCTGGTCTATGTAAAGAGTCATAGTTTGCACTGGCAATAGGGCCCAGAATGACAGCATTTCAAAATGGCAGGGCTTTTTTTGCTACCACTGAGTCAGGGAAATGTCTCTTAAAGGAGCTGCAGCATGCCTCTAGCAAGCAAAGCTCATTCATGGAAATAAATGTGGCTAAACTTTGTTTTGTAGTATCAAGAATTCCTATCCAAACTTTTTTAGGTTTTACATGGACTTAGACAACCACACTGGCACCAATTTGTTGAATGAGAGGCTGTTTGTTTTTTTTCTGACTGCTTAGCCCCAAAATAACCACTCAGAAACTGTATTAATTAAAACACTGCTTGGCCCATTAAATTTAGCTTCTTATTGGTTAACATTTATATCTTAATTCAACCTATTTCTAGCAATCTGTGTATCACAATGTGGTTGTGGCTTACTGGGCAAAGTTCTATCTAGTTCCAGTGGGACTACACGGCTTCTCCTGATTTTGCCACCTGTCTTCCCACATTTTTCCCTGTCTATCTAATTTCTGCCCTGCTATAGGTCCAAAGCAGTTTCTTTATTCATTAATGGTAGTCACAGTATACAGAGGGGAATCCCACATCAATCCTTTTATAAACGGTCACTGGAATTAATCTCCTGAAATGTATATTTGTAAACACTAAATATAATCATGATGTATCTCATATTTCTAAATTTATCTATTGTATAACTACATAGCCTGAAAACAAATTAACTTATAAATATTAGTATACATAAACCAATAATAATACCTAAGTAACACAGAGCATCTAATAATTCCCATTTAATGTTTATTTTTTTTACTAAAATGAAAAACAAGAGTTCATCATTGGGTTCAAATCTATTTATCAGAAAATTGTTACACTACACAGAGAATAGAGCCATTCCTCCATGGCTAGTCCCAAAACAGGGGTGTTTAGTGGATGATTAACAATCTCATACCCATTTCCATTTTACTTGCACCAGTAACTTGAACTATAAGTTCACTTTGTCATAAAGAAATGGGAATATAATCACATAGTAATTACAATGATTTGGGTTATTTGTACAATTAAGTTATCTGTTGCAAAGTTAATGAATGTTCTCTTTGAGGACCTAATTGATACACTAACATGTATTCTGTGTGAGAGTCTATTAATTGTGGAACAATTATTCGATGAACTCTGAAACCATTTAAAACAATATGCTTACATAGCACAGAAATATATATTTGCCAAATGACAGTAGGTCATTGGTAAGAATTATATTTTAAAAAAAAATTTAAATACTTGAATCCCTATATATAGAAATAGGCATTATGGTACTATTCTACACAATTTTATAAAAAATATATGGTCACAGGTATAAATTAGTGTCATCAACTTTGAAAAACACATAGCCCTCTGACAAATAAGACCAAAATGGAAAACAGGATTAGGACAAATATGTTTTGAATATTAATGGTATTGAAATGTGATACTGGCAGTATTAAACATAATTGAGGAAAATCTTTTATATACAGCAAATTTTGAAAACTACATGTACACCAAGTCAGCACTAAGCAGTCTAGCCACTGGAGAAATCTCCTTGCTATTAATCCTTTTCCTTAGACACTGTCAGCAGTCACAAATCAAGTGAGACTTTAGATACCAGTGTTAAATTGTATTTATGCTCCAGGAAAGCTGCCCAAGAACATTGCCTGGTGTAAGAAATCTTTAAACCACATGTTCTGGAAAGTAACTGCTGATATTTACTTTCAATATTCGATCTGACTGCATTAGTTTTTTAAACAATGACCTTTAAGGAGTCCATTTTAAAAACACTAACTTTGAGATGTTTGGTCCTATTTTTACAATGTTATATTGCATTCTGGTGACTTAGGGGTGACTGTATTTCTTCAAATCTCTTGATATATAAGGCTTTAAACTTAATTTTTATTGATTGATTGATTGATTGGTTCATTTAAGATTTCTGTCTCTTCCCCACCACCGCCTCCCCTTCCCCCTCCCCCAATCAAGTCCCCCTCCCTCGTCAGCCCAAAGAGCAATCAGGGTTCCCTGCCCTGTGGGAAGTCCAAGGACCACCCACCTCCATCCAGGTCTAGTAAGGTGAGTATCCAAACTGCCTAGGCTCCCACAAAACCAATAGGTGCAGTAGGATCAAAAAAAAAAACCCATTGCCATTGTTTTTGGAGTCTCAGTAGTCCTCATTGTCCGCTATGTTCAGAAAGACCGGTTTTAACCCAGGCTTTTTCAGACCAGGCCAGCTTCCCTTGGTGAGTTCCCGATAGAACATCCCCATTGTCGCAGTGTGTGGGTGCACCCCTCTCGGTCCTGAGTTCCTTGCTCGTGCTCTCTCTCCTTCTGCTCCTGATTTGGACCTTGAGATTTCAGTCCGGTGCTCCAATGTGGGTCTCTGTCTCTGTCTCTTGTCTCCTTTCATCGCCTGATGAAGGTTAATGTTCAGGAGGATGCCTATATGTTTTTCTTTGGGTTCTCCTTCTTATTTAGCTTCTCTAAGAACCTGAATTATAGGCTCAATGCCTTTTATTTATGGCTAGAAACCAAATATGAGTGAGTACATCCCATGTTCCTCTTTTTGGGTCTGGCTTACTTCACTCAGGATAGTGTTTTCTATTTCCATCCATTTGCCTGCAAACTTCAAGAAGTCCTTGTTTTTTACTGCTGAGTAGTACTCTAATATGTATATATTCCATACTTTCTTCATCCATTCTTCAATTCCTTAAACTTAATTTTAGAATGCCTCTGTGTGAAGTACAATATGTTATGTTTAAAAAAATATTCCTTGATGCTGCAACCAGAAGCAGAATATCTTCTTTTTTTCTGGGAAGGCAGGAGGCCAGCAAGAATTATGAACTAGGCTAAGGGGAAAATTAGCACAATCTGCAAGGATGTTTATGTATGAAAATGCCATTGTGAACCTATATAATAAGTGGTAAATTATAAACAATGAAGCACACGTTAAGTTACAATATGTGGATAATTATAAAACAAATCATAACTTCAGCTCATGGAAAGCATATAGATTCTTCAATTCAACCAAGTAATAAAAAGCAGAGCCATGTGCCACTTAACTATATACCCACTGCTGGGTATCAGACACCCTCTCTTTTGTTTTCATGGAAATACAGTGTCTTCCAAACAACTTTTCCTCTGTTTAGCTTCAAAAAATTGAAGGTAAGATCCAACTGCTGAAGATCCAGTGCAGGACTTAGAGAAACCTAGCTGAGACTGAGCAAAACGCCTTCTCCCTATAGTTTCTGAAATTGCTATGTAAACTGTCAACAGCTGCCATTGCTACAAACCACAATGACTGGACCACTAATATATCCCTAAATAGGCATGAGTATATAACCAAATAAATTTTGGGATTAACCAAAAGTTTTTTAATTGGAATTAAAATTTGTCCAATGGGAGGAATTCATGACCAATACTATTAACCTAGTCAACATCTGTGAATTGAGACAAGATATACTATACTATAAACTAGTGTAATTTTTTTAGCCATATTCTAAATGCTTTATATGACAGGCAAGCGTAGTTTTCACTCCTCATTAAAGAAGTTGATCAAAATACAGAGAACAAGTGCCCATGAATGCTCAATTGCAACTGATACATTTACATTAAATTCATTTTGCCTAAGGTTCACAGAACATCATATAAGAAGGGATAGAACTATTATTAGGGCTGGACATCCAGGATTTGTGTTGATAGATATTGTTACATAGACTTTACTTGGAAAATGTACCCATGAACTTTTAATAATATGTTTATCTGAACAAAACTTATAATACTTGTTGGCATATCAACAATGGTGAAATTCCTCCAAGTACTACACCTAGTGAAGAAGTCCAAGTAATAAATGGCTGCTGAGAGAGAGAATCAGTTACCTGTAGATATAGGTCATTCAATCTCAAACCACTAGCCTTGGTCAAATGTACATACACACAATGCTAAATGAACTCAGTGGGTTGTATATACACACACACTAGCATGTGCTTCCTACAGTGTGTAACAATATGTGTAACAATAATTACATTAAAGAATTAAATGTCATTAGGAGAATGGAAGAATTTGTAGGGGAGAGAAGAAGAATGTGAAGTGATTAAATGCAGAGAGATGAATATCTAGTACTTTAAGGTTTTCAATAACATTTTCAAAAGTTTTAATTATTATTTTACTTTTATTGAAAGTATGTATGTTTCTTATATAATATATCCTGATTATTTCCTCACCCTCAATTCCTCACAGTTTCTCCCACATACCTTCCACTTAAGATCTACTTCATTTCTGTTTCTCATTAGAAAAGAACAGACTTCTATGAAATAAAAATGAAGCATGACAGGATAAAATAGAATAAAATGAAGCAGTCTTTCATATTGAAATTGATTATGAGGACCCACAGATGTGAACCTGTTCCACCTTGACTGGAGGTTAGAGAGTTTAAATTTGTTTTTGCTCTATCAAAGTTGTTGACAACAGATGTAATTACAATCTAGAGATTTTGAATTAGTGTGTGGTCAGTTAGCATTTTTCTTATTGATATGGATCCTCTCCACGAACCAAAGGTTGGAGAATTCAAGTCTATTCTTTATATGATGTTAATGAAGTCTGATGCCTACTTCCCTTCCCTTTTAGAGTAAAGTATATAAGCATGTGGAATATAGATGAACATGGATTCAGGATTCAGGATTCACTGAATTTCTTTTCCAGTGCAGCTTTGTGTTTCTGTCTCTTATTCCTCTCATATCACTGACTCCTACACTTTTTTTTTTTTGACTTTTCTTTCATAGGATTCCATGATCTCTGAGTGAGAGGGATTTGATGGAAACCTCTAGCTTTTACTTTCTCTCTCTGTCTCTTTCTCTGATGAATATCTAATATTTAATATTTTTATTTCTGTGTGTGTATGTGTGTGTGTGTGCTCACACACATATGCACCAAGTGCATGAATATTTGTGTGAACTCATTGTGTTCTGGTGTTTTTGGAGACCAGAAGAGACAATAAACCTGCTATAAGTGGAGTTACAGTCAATTCTGAGTCACTCCACATGGGTTTTAGATTCCCAGGAGGAGAAGATGTTACCTTGAACAGCTGAACTAACTTTCAATACCTAGAACTGTAGAACCCTATATCCTAAAATAGTCAGTAATAAACATGTATGTTTAAAGTCTTTTTATCATTGATAATGGGTCTAATTAAAATTGCTAAGAATTATTACCATGTTGTAATTATGCTTAGATTTGTCAAAGTTGAAAATTATTATCAAACTCGTTTGAATTGGGAACTTTAAGCAATTAAAAATTCCATAATTAAAATTTGTTCTCAAAATAGGTTTATCAATAATAAATGTTCTGAAAGGATTTTGCATCTTACTATAGAGATTTGTATTGATATATGTTCTTCCCTGCTGTATTATTATTAGTCAAAAATGAAAACAATTTGGATGTTGTAAACTGATGAATGTATAAAGACGATAGTGTATATTTATGATGGTATGTTATTCAGATGTGAAGAAAAATAAATTATAAAATATGTATAAATAGATGGAATAGAAAAGACAACCACTCAGGGAGAGAGAGAGACATGTTCTCTGTCATATGTTGACAGTGGATTTAAAATTTAAATCTGTGTTTAAACTGTAGTACCCATAAAAGTCATGAAAATAGTAAAGGACCACTGGTTTTCATGAGAGAGAAAATACTGGGTCTTATTTATGGCTGAGCATTTCAAAGACACACACACACATCTGTGTAGAGAGAGAGACATTATCATTACATTTTTTGTGAGTACAGATATTAATACTGATTTATTATTTACAAAAAAATAAAACCAAAAATTAATAATTAAGTTTGGAGTGTTTATCATATACATCCATACAAGCTTATTGAAGGATTATTAATGAAATTTTCTGGCCAAACACCACAGAATTTTGTGCAAAGTCTCCATTGTAGATACAGCAAAGTGCCTTTTTAAATCAAGTGTCATTAATTTTTGAGGGTGAGAAATCTCCCAGTGGTTATCATATGATCAGTTTGCTGCCATGCTTAAGCAATTATTTCAGGAAACAACTGCTTTGACATTATAGGTATTTTTAAATGTAACATAAAATTATTAGTTTTCTTTTTGACTACAATATGAATATATGTGGAAATCAGAAAACTACAAAGAATTTCTATATGGGAACCTTGCATTTTATAATATATAAAACCCCAATTTATAAGAAATTATTTTTTAAATTTTTATAATTCAGAAAATAACCTTTGGCTTTTCAAATAGCCAAAAGCAATGAGAACACTGTAATTGGAGCGGAATCTTGTGTAAGAGTTATAAAAACTTATATAAAAACTAGAAACATCTCTCTCATCTTCCTTAAAGTTGTGTCAACCACATCTTCGTGTGATGGCGATGAATCTACTTACAGACATAGTTCCTCAAAGCTATCGCCACTATGCTAACCCTTTGTAGATTATTTAACAGAATAGATGGAAAACTGAAAATATACCAAGGCACATCTAGTCCACATGATAAAAATGGCATCCAATGTTTATGATAAATACTGTACATTAAATTATTAGTGAGACCTGTTAGTATTACTTTTGTAATTGCTCCTTTTAAAAAATTAAATATGATATACAGATATCCAAATCTTATTTAGACTGGCCATGCTATTTCTTTATTCCCTGTTAATTAATTTAAACTTTTCTAAAAATGCAATAAATATAAATACAAAAATAAAACTTTAAAATTAGAAGAATTACCTGAATGATTATTCTCTTTCTCTGTATCTGCCACTGTTCTTATATTATAATCTTGTTATTGAGCTTATGGTCCATATCACTGGTATGTATCTTTTAGTTCTCTTATTCCTTTCTATTTTGTTTTAATATTTTGAGTCAAGATCTCAGTTGGCAAAGCTGGATTTGAACTTGAGGTCCTCTTGTCTAAGCTTCATAAGTAGGTAAAATTGCAAGTCTATACCATCATGCTTGGAGCTTTTTTAGTTCTTTGTCACTCTGTGTTTCTCTCTCACAGACTTACATACTATTTCAAGTCCATGAACTTAAGTATATATGTATGCATGTATATTTGTAAATATTTGCATACATGTTAAGTTATCTAAGAACCAGAATGTTCCACCAAAGTAATAGAAATTCTAAAGAATTGAAAGATAACCAACTCAATTCCACCAAATAGAATTTGTTGAACTATATGTAAACATTTATACTTTGATATTTTAAAAATTGGAATAAAACACACATATTACATGTCTTATTAAAAGGATTTATAGCAAGCATAAGTATTAAATAACACATATGATTACTGAAAAACAGAAGAAATCCTCAACTGTGACAAAGTAGAAATCCATTATCTCATAATGGGTCATTTGTCATCTTTCTCCTATCATCTATCAGTATGTCTATATATGTGTCTACTTTTTCTTTGTTTCCAGTGAAGATTGAATTCCACAGCTAAAATAAGTTTTAGACAAACTCACCTTTATTTTACATTGTAGTGAACAATTGATAATAAATTGTCTTTTGTGTATTTTACATCTATTAATTTATCTGTTCCTCTATGTACCGAATTTGAAATTTGAAATTTATTCCCTGGCAATGCTGAAGCATTCGTGGATGGCCCATATATGTGGGAGTTCTGTAGAATATGTCCATATTGGGTTTCATTGTCTAAGTTGATGAGTATGACTGGCCAGGTCTCTTCCTCAAAAGGGCCACCGGATATGAGGCAGAAATAGAGAGTATGTTTAACTTTAATGTAATTACATAGTTTTTTTCTGAAACCATTTTGTCACCATACATATCTCATTTTCCCTTCCTTTATTTCTGAGTCACACTTTCAGATTCAGGTATCATATTTCATGTTGGACCCAATGGCAAGAGTTACTGTTATAATATTTGCAAACAGAAGTACATAGCATATATTTTGGTCTTTTGTAATTGTTTGTATTAATGAGGTTTTAAACTTTAAATCAGAGGCTGGAGAGATGGTAGACTGGTAACAAGTACCTGAGCACTTTCATTCAGATACCAAAACCTTCATACGCATCTTTCCTACTTTTGTTACTCTACTATCGGAGAAAGCAGACACAGGAGAATTATTGAGATATGCTAACTGCCAGTCTATGCTAAAACACAGAGGCTTTGATTTCAGGAAGGCAACTTATCTCAAATCAGTCAGAAGAGAGTGATAGTTGAGGACATCTGATCCTCTTCTCTGGGCTCTGTGAACACTTACATCACATATGCTCAAACACCACACACACACACACACACATACACACTCACACAATTAAAGTAAATAAATGCGTTCTGAACCAAATATGAATATAAAATTTTTGTCATTTTTTTAGTATACAACATTTCAGATTGCCAAAATATAGAAGCATTCACTGACGTCACTCAGAAAGGGAAGTTCAATAAAAATACACTTATATCTCTGAAACTGTATGAGAATTACCTATAATATCAGTCAATTGGCTATAACTTTTTTTTGCTAAAACCGCTTTTAGAAAATGGAAAGATCTAGATATTGGGAAAGAGATTAGTCAAACTAAATAATAGTGTTTGGCAAAAGATATACATTAGAAAGGCATCTCGATAACATACCTGGAAGCATGTTTCCAACCTGAGTTCCATTTTTAGTTTTTAATTTTTGAACTTTTGGTTATATGGAATTAATTATGACATATGAAGATTTTCAAAATGTAGACAATTTTTATTTCATGAAATTTATTTATTGATAGAAAAAATGAATATTTTTTCTCTTCTTGATGCAGAGTTCAAATTAATACAAGCATTCCAACTTGTATAAAACAAAGCTACTATTACCTTTTAAATTAATTTTTATAATTAAAGAAGTGGAGCAAGAAACCAAGACTATTTTCCTCTTTGGTTCTAATTAAAACAGTATTTTATACACTTATGGCCAAATGTCATTTCTAG
Source organism: Alexandromys fortis (assembly GCF_014885135.2). Taxonomy (NCBI): domain Eukaryota; kingdom Metazoa; phylum Chordata; class Mammalia; order Rodentia; family Cricetidae; genus Alexandromys; species Alexandromys fortis. Next base: position 6,888,732 of record NW_026068053.1, on the reverse strand, counting down.
ATCAAAGAAATAACAAAAATAAAATTGTTCTGATGTTACTTTGGAAAGGGACTAAAAATAATTAATTAATTTATCTTGTCTCTTTCAATTCAGTAGAGGGCAACCAAGACGAGCAGGAGATAGGTCAACCCTGTGAAGGCAGCAGGAGATATTAGGTCAACACTAAGAAGGCAGGTGCTTGTTGAAGAGAAGGAAATTAGCAAAAGAAAAATAATTCTCACTTTGGGGATATAAATTAATTCTTTTGAACTGTTAATCATTGAACTTTAGTGGTTTACAGGCACAAAATTCCCTACAATTGGAGGGTCACATGTAGCTAAAAAGATTAGTGTGTATTAAATGAACACAATGTTTAATCCCCATCTGGATCAGTACATCATAACTCTGTGTAGACACGCAGAACACATATCCTTTGTGAATTTAAGCATAACCCTGGTCTCTTAGTTAATGTTTCCATTTCTGTAATAGAACACATGACCAAAAAATCTAGGCGAAGTACTTACCTAGTTTCCTCTTCCACACCATAGTCTGTCCTACAGGGAATGTAGGACAAGGTGTGAAGCAGGTCAAGACTCAGAAGCAGAAACTGCTGCAGAAGTCATGAAGCAGAGATGCTCAGTGGTTTGTTTCTCTTTTTTATTAGATTTAAAAAATAGCAATCCAAATGTACCACATTTTCTTCATCCATTCTTTGGTTAAGGGGCATCTAGGATGACCCTAACTAAAAATCTAAGCAATAGTGAAGAGGATAACTTAACTGTCCTTCCTGTATAAGCAGATTGATGACTACCTTAATTTTCATCTAGAACCTTCATTCAGTATTTGATGGAAGCAGATACAGAAATCCACAGCTAATATTACTCCAAGCTCCTGGAGTCTAGTCATAGAGAAGGAACAATAATATGAGCAAAATGGTCAAGAACTTGATGGGGAAACGCACAGAAAGAGCTGACCCAAGCCAGTGGACTTCACTGTCTTTGGACTGACATTCTGTGGAACAAGCATAAGATTGAATTTGGCCCTCTGAATGTATGTGACAGTTGGGTGGCTTGGGCAGTTTGTGGAGCCACAGGCTGTGGATCCAGATTTATCTGTAGTGCATGAAGTGGTTTATTAGAATCCATTCCTATGAAGGGATACCTTGCTCTGCCTAGATACAGAAAGGAAACCCTTGTTCCTGCCTCAAGTGACATGACAGACTTTGTTGACTCCCTATTAAAGGACTCACCCTCTCTGAGAAATGGATGAGGAGTGGAATGGGGAGAAGGTATGGAAAGTGAAAGACTGGAGGAAGAGAGAATTGAGATTGATATATAAACAAAAATATAGTTTGAAAATAAAATAAAAAAGAAGTATATGTTCACACATACACACACACAAACACACACATACACATGAACACACATACACACACACAACCATAGTACCAGGAGTGCAAAACACCTAGTCAAATTGTTGGTCAGAATAATTCAATTGACTTTACAAACTATAAAATATAACACTTGCTGTCATACTTGGTTGCCTCTTAGAGGTTGAAGGTAAGTCTTCATACTTAAGTCATTTCCTACATGGAACACATAATTTGAAAGGTTTTACTTGAATCTAATCAGAAATCTTCCTTTATATAGGCTATCTTAGATTCTATCAGAAGTTAGAATAGAACCTGCTAAAACTGAGAACTAATCAATGTATTATCAAGCAATGCCATGCATCTATTGAACATAACAATGACCAGCATAAAAAGAAATCTCTGAAAGAATAATAGTGGGAATAATGTATTCATGGTAACTAACAGCTATATAATTGAACTGAGGTCCACTCAACAGGAAGATAACAAGGTTTGGTACTAGAAACTAAGCCAAATGTCTCGGGCCAAGAAATACTGGACCAAAACAAGGCTAAAAACCAGCTTGGAAATGTCCAAACTCTGAATCTCCCTGTCGGATGTCAAAACACTCTTCAGATTTTCATCTCCTTTCATCTTTATTGTCTGTAACACACTTATTTCTCTTGAACTGGTTCCATGTACTGTTAGCAACTCTCCTATGCAGGTGTCCCACAACTCTGGAATCTCCAACATTTTGGATTCTCCCAGGCAGTCCACACTCCACCATCACTATGGCCTCTGGAGGCCTCTCCATTCAGGGACAACCCTAACATCAATAGCCTTTCTTAGTTAAAGAGCAAGATTCCCTTTATTCTGTCCTAGACTCTAAAGCTAGAATCACATGATTGAAGTTGCCAAGTTGTGCTACTTGCTAAATCTGAAACTTGATCCCCTTATTAAATTGCATCTTCACCATCTTTCTGCTCTTGATGTGACCCTTCACTGTCTAAGCTTGGGTGTCCTTGAATTCATTCTGTAGACCAAGCTGGCCTGAACTCAGAGATCTACCTCTATCTGTCTCAAGAGTGCTGAGAATAGACGTGTGTACCACCACATCCAGTTCTGAGTTTTTCTTTAATCACATTTAACAAATTGGAAGTTCAGCTAGGTAGAGCCTTGACATGAGGTCACCACTTCCTTTATTTCATTTCTTAATCTGTATATCTCCTTGAACACAGGACATAACTCCCTTACACTTCCTGGTGTTACTTTTCTCTGCACATTGTTTGTAATTTTCCTTGATCAACTTCATTATAAAACTTCATTAGAATTAATACTACTAATAGCCACAAGACAGACTCAGACTCATCGCTTTAAAATTTTCTCTGCTGAAGGCATACATTTTCTGTCCTGGTTTCTGTCCTCCCACCAGGTCCCACAGCCATTTAGCCCCAAAGAAAATCATGCAGAGGTCTACATAAACTATAAATTGATTGACCCATTAGCACAGGCTTCTTTTTAACTCTTATAACTTATATTAACCCACTATTTGCATCTGTATTAGTCACATGGCTCTGTACCTTTTTCAACAGGGCAGGTCACATCCTACTTCTTTGGTGTCTGGACATATCTGGGGAAAGAGCTTTTTCCTTCCCAGAATACTCCTGTTCTCATTGCCCCGCCTCTACTTCCTGTCTGGTTGTCCCGCCTATCCTTTCTTTCTGGCTACTGGCCAACAAAGTTTATTTAAAATATAATTAACAGAATACAGAATTGTCCCACACCACTCTGCCAGCAGAAGTAATCCAAAACTCTTCACTTTAGCTTCAGGCAACGATTATACACATAGTCAAAAAGCAGCAACATTCTACACCAAAATACCACAAAACCAGTCTCTATGGCACATACTAGCATTCGTCTCTTCTGAAACCTCTTAAACCAAGCTCCCACATTTCAAATAACTTTCTGTACTCTTGTCTTCTATATTTTTACTAGGTTTCACACAAGTCCCTCTTGGAGCATTAAAATGCTTTCTGAGTCAGAGTTCCAATATCCTTATTTCCCAGAACAAAAGCATGGTTAAGCTCATCACAGAAATCCCCAGTTCCTGGTACCAACTTCTCCTTTAGATGGGGTTTCTATTGCTGTCACCCCCACAGTGACCACATCCACCAACAAGGCCATACCTACTCCACCAAAGCCACACCTACTAATAGTGCCACTCCTTATGGGGATGATTTTCTTTCAAATCACCACAGTTGGATCTCTTTTCAATCTACATATATAGTTCAGTCTTTATTATATTCTACAGTCTTATTTCCTGAGAATCTCTGTGTCTTGGAGGAGGGTATGCAATACCAATTTCTTATTTATGGCTGAGCATTTCACACACACACACACACACACATCTATGTAGAGAGAGAGACATTATCACTACTTGTTTGTTTATTTTAGAACATTATTGCCTGATATTACCCTAAATCCCAGGATTATCAAGTATAGATTCTTTGTAATCTAATCAATGTGTGATAATGTGTGTGTGTGTGTTTGTGTGTATGTGTGTGTATCTCTGGTGAAGTATAGTGATTGCTTTAATATATGGGTATAGATGTATTAGAAACATATTACTACTATGAGCTTTTAAAAATAGTTGTAGGCTCATCACTAGGGCTTACGATTCTCCTCCATGGGTTCTGAATATGTGTCACTTTTGTGGAGTAGACCTTAAATTCAATCAATAATTGGTTTGTTTCCCTCCAACATTTATATTATTGCACAAATGTAAATATCATGTTACAGGGTTTTTATGGTGGTTTTCAAAATTCACAGCTGGGCAAAAATCTTAACAGGCAGGGCTTAAATGAAGAAGAAGATATAAGGGTAGATCATAAAGGGAGTAGGCAGGTAAAAACAAATACTATTGATGTTTTAAAAAAATCCCCAAATCCAGAGGATACAAAATTAAAAGTCAATCACCCTATTTTCATCATTCATTCTTCAGTTAAAAACATGTATTTCATTTTTATTACCTAGCCATTATGACTAGAGAATCAGTGGACAATGTCTGAGAATATATTGCTATAGTAGAATATTGGGTGCTTGGATATATGCCCAACATGGGAAGGGGGATTTTCATTCAAAATGAAGGAGGAAAGGTAATCTGAAACACAGTGCCAGGAGAGATACCACAAATCGTGCTTGAAAAAGCCATAGTGAAACAAAAACTTATAAACATACATAAAAGCTTATGTCTAATATATATGCATGTGTGTGCGTTGACCTGGCTAGTATATTGTCAGTTTCACACAAAATAGAGTTACTTGTAACATGAACCTCAGTTGAAAAAATATCTTCATACTCTGCAAGATATCAAAAGAGAAATGTAAAAATCAACCAAACCATAAACCTTTAAATGACAATGACGACTTGTCTCTGTGCTAGTGCCAGATTGGCACGAAGTTTGTGGGCGTAACCAAAAAATCTGATTTGACTGAAGTCCCACCCCATGATATTGAATTCATCCTGCCATTGATTAGATTACAAAGAATCTATATTTGATAACCCTGGGATTTAGGGTAAAATCAAGTAATAATGTTCTAAAATAAATAAAAAAAAACAAGTAAAATGTAGTGATAATGTCTCTTAATGATATTCTGCTGTACCCATAGGCCAGTGTCTTATTCAGCCATCATCAGAAGGCTTTCTTCTGTAACAGATGGGAAGAAATCCATGATCCCATCCTAAACAGAAACCCATAAGCAATCTCTACTTGAAAACCATTTACAAATTTAATTTTCTCTAAGGGACAATCACAAAACAAACAAACAAGTCTTAAGAGTAGGCCGCATGCCCAGCAATTCATAGACAGCAAAAAAATTAGCTCAATAGCATTTTTGGAGGTTACTTAGCAAATAAAATTGTCTCATGGCTTTTTTATTATGTTTAAATGTTATTTTTTATTAGCTTTTAAATTTTATCTTGTTTTCTATGTTTATTTAAATTAGAAATATATTACTTTCCATTAGTTTTTTTTTTCATTCTTATATATTTTCTTCTCTCTTTTTACTCTACTAGTTGCTTATATATTACAGCTTCCAGTTTACTGTCTCTTATGGAATTCCTGAATAGGATAACAAATTTGTATCTATTTCTTGTGCTTTATCTTGGAATCTTTTCCTTGTGCTTAATTGTTTTGTAGATTACAATGCTTTACCATTTCTTTTATTGTACTACATTTATATTATGTTATTGATATCCCTGTTTGTTTTCAAATGCAAGACTGAGAGGAGGTGAATCTGGATATGTGGGAAGATGGGGAAGAATTTAGGAGTAGAGAAAATATAAACTTTAATCAT
>NW_026068053.1:6874996-6881918 GCF_014885135.2 Alexandromys fortis | reverse complement strand
ATGTTAATAGAGAAAAGTAAAAAAAAAAAATACTTTTTTTTAGAAAAACTTTATTTAAAGCCAAAAGAATGATGTTTTCCCCGGCTTGGCTTATGCTCATAAGCATGTCATTTGTCACATCTATCTTCTTATCTCATAGCATACCTCAGAAGTGTCTACGTGTATAATATTCACACTGATCTTTGACTTTATTTACTTAGATCTTACAAAATGATTTCTTATGTTACTTATGTATCAAAATGATTTTCTTATTTCAAAGCCTTCAGCTGGGCAGTGGTGGCATACACCTTTAATCCCAGCACTTGGGAGGCAGAGGCAGGTGGATCTCTGTGAGTTCGAGACCAGCCTGGTCTACAAGAGCTAGTTCCAGGACACGCTCCAAAGCTACAGAGAAACCCTGTCTCGAAAAACTAAAAAAAAAAAAAAAGCCTTCATAAAAAAGTCGAGTGATGATTTATTTCAGTTACTTTCATTAGTGAGTACATCTGAAATTCATAAGTAACTTAATGAATAAATTAAAAGTTCTCCCGTATGAAATCCCTCAGCAGGTATTGTTTGACCTGCCATCTTGATTTATAGTTCATATGCACAAAATTATCTAGAAATTATCTGCAAAATATTTCCAGGCTCTATTTCATAGTCAGGACAGCAGTTAAAAACAAAGTTGAAGATAATTATGGCCATCATGTGTGCAAAACAGAGTGTAGTGTTTTCTCTGTTGAGTACTGGAAGATAATCCTAATTGAGGATTCTTATTAATATTTACATGTTTTATAATAGTACAACAACTAATCTTTGTTTCAAATGTTTCCTGTTGCATTTTTAAAATAAAATCTTACTGGTCTTCTGTTCCACCATTTCTAAGTTTTTATGTGTGTGAAAATTCGTCTTACATATAATTAAGTTATGTAGTAAAAATGAAATGATTCGCTGTGGCTCTTTCAGCTATTCATACTATTACTTTAACTACTCCCATGTTCCCTCTGTGTTTATCTCTTTGCTCTTCCCTAAGAAGTCTACAGCTTTCCTGTTTCCCCTAATATATAACTCTTAGAATGCTGCCTCCAAGAGCCAAAAACCTCCTAACAAAATTTCTAATATTAGACATGAAAAGCACCATTCTGAGTTGTTTGTTAGAGCTGTCTAAGCAACTCTGAAAATTTACAGTCGATTTCTGTTAAAAACCACAGAAGTTAAAAGTAAGTTTCTATTGCTGAATACATTATGAACTTCAGAAACAGGACACAGAGACAATCTGGTCTGGGCAGGCCTGAATGTTCCCTCCCTGCAGTTTAGCTTTCATTGTATCAAAAGGCATCATGAAATATTCCTCTGGAAACTTTAAGAGTTCCACCCATATGTTTTGCCTATAAAGCACATAAAAAACATTATAGTATGATATCCCTACAAGGTGCTGTAGTGACACACATACCTTTGTGGTAACCAATGCCTTCTAATTGGACTTATGACCAAACCACTAAGAGAGATACCATGCGTATGACTGTAACCTAGTTACCTTATCAGTGCTAGTGAAATAACAGCTATGAAAGGGAATATATAACTACTAATTTATTAATCTAGAATAATCCCTAACAATTTCTAGATATTAGTCCTCTTATCTACAGATAAAGGTAGTCTTCATATCTTATCAAATATACTTCTTATTGCAACAGACAAAGACTATTAGAGAAAGTCACAACCAATTAATACGTAGAGTTGTGGAGTCTATTACCAATGAATGCATCTACAAAATAAACCCACACCTAGGTTAGGAAGTAGAAGGACTATAAGAGTCAGAGAAACAGGGCCTTTCCATTGAGACTGTGTCTCTTAATATCATCAAAACATATACCTATAATGTCTCACTAACATGACCATCTAAACATGAACTATATAGGAAGGATGCCAAGAAAAACATGCAAAATTCAATGGAGACTAGAGATAGTATGTCTCAAATTCACAAAATGAACTATAAGTAACTCTCTAAGTCTGGGAACAGAAGAGATGATATTCCCCAGAGAAGAGCATAACAAGTAGTTTTTCATTATCAAACGTTCAGCCTTGAAAACATACAAGGAACAGTTTCTATTTGAAAAAAAAATATATGTACATACAGGCACACAATTATAACTAATGAAAAAAGAGGCCATAAATTTGAAGGAAAATGGAGATGTGTATACAGGAGGTTTAAGAGGGACAAAAGGGAAGGGACAAATGTTGTGACTAATCTCAAAAATGAATAAAAAAAAATAAATGATGGATGTTACACAGTAGGTAGGAATTCAAGATGCTTCAGTACTGAGAGTCTAATACTTCAAGCTACAAGACAGCCTAAAATAGGTCAAATGTGTTTAATGATATTCTTCATAAAGGTAAATAAGCATGGATAAATGAACTAAAGGTATTTATATGTTTTATTCACTAAATTGAAGAAGTATTATAATATGATAATATTTTATTCAAAGGCTTGTATGCAGTATTTTGCAGAAAAGAGGCATTAGCTCTAAAACACTATGTACTCATAATTATGTTGCGTATTTCATAATTACATCTTTTGAAATAATTCCTCTAATGCTATCAGCATTCAATCAGCAGACACATCAAACTAATGGAAGAGTTGGTAGTGCTTATAAAAGAACCAATGAAACACAACTTTAAAGACTTTAATGTTTATTAAAATAAATAATCCAGCTGGGATTGTGGTGGGTGGTGGAACACACCTTTAATCCCAGAATTTGGGAGGCAGAGGCAAGTGGATCTCTGAGAGTTAGAGGTCAGCCTGATCTACATGAGCTAGTTCCAAGACAGACTCCAAAGTGATATAGAAATCCTGTCTCAAAAGGAAAAAATTAAATTAAAACAAATAAAATAAATAATCCTTTCAAACACAAAATCTTTTCTCCAGTGATATATTAAAGAACTTTTCAATTGTCCCATGACCCTTTGTAACTAAGTCTGAGTAATAGAGAAATCTAGGTATTGAGCAAAGGGGGAAATGGATCAGCAGACATATTCTTGCACTCTTTATATTTATTATTAAGATGCTCTTTATATAAACAAGAAATTGTGACTATCATCAAGCCTAATGACCTCATGTTATTCAAGGGAACCATAGGGTAGGAGAGAACTAACTTTTGCAAGTTATTATCTGACCAGCAAGACTTTGACCTCCCTCTAAGTTAGGTCACATTAATTAAATTTTATTTCCATGTTATATGGATCAATATAAATCTTAAAATTTAGTGTACATTCATCAACTTTTTTGTTGTCTGATAGATGAGTAGGTATAGATAAGTTTTGTATTCTCAGATTTAAAATGTTAAAGAAAGAATTTACAGGTTTAAATATATTCTACATGCTATAATTTCCCTAATCTAGAAAAGATTGTACAAGACACAGGTTTCTAGTATATTCTACAATAGTTCTAGTTTATGGACAAGATCCAGAACTGAAATCTTAAAACATGAGTATCAAGACAATTGCTATCCTGTTCTTCATAGTCTTATAGGAACTGCCTTAGGTAGGATAATTTTAGAAGCATTTTTTATAAAACAATATTAAATATAAAATAAAAATACTAGAAATCCTTTTCAAGGGACACTAAAATGTAAACCACAACAGTGGTCAAATAACATGGTAAATATAAATTACTTTTGCTATTTGTTTGTTTCCTTTAAAAGTATGCTTAAAGCTTAAAAGTATTGCTTAAAGCAATCTCATCATTCTGACTTCACTGTTCATTCATGGCTTTGGTATAAAATTAGTATGGATTTATTGCTTCAAGAGTGTTTGAATAATAAAAATTAAAGTATGTCTTTACTCTGTAAGTCATAAAGAGTGGAACATAAATAGCAATACAATAGCAATTGCTCAACTCCAGGATTCCTATCAATTTAATTATGATTCAATTGTTCCAGAAATCCTTTGTTAAAATCCTAAGAAGATGCATATTGAGAAAATGTCTGTTGGACCAGACACAAGTCTGATGTTAGTGTGCTGCATACAATTATTTCATAGGTACAGTTACAGTGATTCAGTTTTGATATGAGTCACTTATTAAGGTATCTTTAATTTTTACAATATATGTCAAAGTTTAAAACCCAAGTATTTTATTTTTCATGGATTTTTCATACATATAAATATTCACTCTTGCTCTGAGAAATGAATACAGCATCTCTGGTACTATTGAACATGGAATAGCATGCTGTCTACTAAGCAAACCAGAATCCCACAAGTGCCTATATATACATGTATGAGGGAGCATATAGGTTTTGAGTAAAAGTCTCATGGCTTTTTTTGTGCAACAGTAGAAAATCAGTTCAAATTTTTAAAATTTGCATATGTAATCATTTTGAGCAGGCATCATTATTTGAGCATTGTTAATGTAGAAAACAATGGAATATTGCTACGAAGCAAATCTTATCACTTTTTATGTTTTCTCAATCAGAAATGATTAAATGTCTAGATTTTAGGCTTTTAAAAAAGACAATATAGGCCGGGCGGTGGTGGTGCATGCCTTTAATCCCAGCACTCGGGAGGCAGAGGCAGGCGGATCTCTGTGAGTTCGAGACCAGCCTGGTCTACAAGAGCTAGTTCCAGGACAGGCTCCAAAACCACAGAGAAACCCTGACTCGAAAAAAAAAAAATAAATAAAATAAAAAAGACAATATAAATTCAGGGCATAAATCTTTCTTAAAATATAAATATGATCAAAAAGTCCCTATCTCTAGATAACAATTATTTCAGATATCTATTTCAGAGAGGAACTTGTGAACTTAAATTTAGCAATGTCTCCAGGAATAGTCAGGGTGGTATTTTTTGTCGCTTTAGAAAAGAATTCTGGTTAGAATTGATCAATAACTTCAGAAATTTATGACACCTCTCTGCAGGTTGAAGTTGAGGATATCAAACCTTCATTGGCCTTTCTGCACCTGGCAGCTTTTCAATGGCTAGAAAGGCTCATTTCCACTAAACTGGAAGGAAGCCAAATGCATGTTAAGCAAGCCATAAAGAGAAGACTTACTATTTCCAGAAGGTTGGCAATTCTCTATGACCTGAAAAGGAAAAGGAAAATAACATTAGAGCATCCTTGCCAATATGATAGTAACATGGACAGTTTGGATGGAACTAGGTTGTTGCTTTTAAAGATTATTTTCTTAACTAAGGACAATGCAGTTTTAAGAAGCCACAAATTTTTCTGGCTTTGGAATAGGTAGGGTCACATTCTCTCAGTGAAAAGAGTTCTGTGATAAATATTTTCTCATTTCTTCTCAGTATTTCGCATTTAAATCTAAATATTTTAAACTGAGCTTCTTAAGCTTTAAAATTGACAAGTTACTGAGAAAGGGAATGGAGTCAGAAAAAACAGCACTCTAAATGCAGACTTGTATACTTGAAGTGTTATTTAATAAGCCATTTTCTGCTTCAAATAGGTCCAAAGGCATTCCTACCAGTATAACACTATGTATGTATGTATGTATGTATGTATGTATGTATGTATGTATTATGTATGTATATTATTTCCTTTTAACTCTTTAAAATGCTTTAATTTTAACATCAGTGATAGCATATGCTTCACCTTCCTTAACCATCACAATCAAAATGAATATATGGCATATGAACAGATACTGAATTAATTGCTGAAGACATGAACCTAACTTGCTTCCTTGTGTAAACCGTGATGCTTTTAATGTTAGACCAAGAAAATATTAAATCCCTTTGTTATAATAAGATTGGCGGGCTGGGCTGCATCCCGCCACCTGCCTAGCTTTACCCGAAATAATTACACGGAAACTGTATTTTTTTAAACACTGCCTGGCCCATTTGTTCCAGCCTCTTATTGGCTAGCTTTTACATATCCATCTAACCCAGTTCTAATATCCCTGTAACACCACGAGGTGTCTTACCAGGGAAGATCTTAACCTGCGTCTGTGTCCGGTAGGAGAATCATGGCGACTCCTTGACTCAGCTTCTTTCTCCCAGCATTCTGTTCTGTCTACTCCGCCTACCTAATTTTATGTCCTATTAAAGGGCCAAGGCAGTCTCTTTATTTAAACAATGAAATAACACAAAACAGAAGACTCTCCCCCATCATTCCCTTTTTCTGTTTAAACAAAAAAGAAAGGCTTTCACTTTAACATAGTAAGATTACATGTAACAAAACAGATATCAAGCAAGAATTACAGTTACAATATTTATATCTACTTTATCTTTTATCATAACCAAGGAAAACTATAACTGTAACTAACCATTCTTCAACTCCATCAAAGACACCAGAAGGATATAATATTACTTAAGCAAGCAAGAAATCCAAAGCTCTAGAAATGACAGAGACATCTCACTGCCTGTACAGTCACCCAAAGTTCCTCTGTACCATTGGGGCATCCATCTTCACCCTTCAGGCCCATAGTATTCAGCAGACATTTCCATGAAGCAGGAAATTTCAAAGACAGTTCAGTCACTATCTGCTGTGTCCTGCAGAATGTCTCGCAGACTCTTTCATGAGTCATGAACCCCAAATGATCATCTCACCTTTAGGCAAGTTCAGCAGTCCTCTCTCTGCGGGTTCTCTGTGTCCATTTTATGCAGCAGTCCAGGCAAGAGCAGTTTCTTGCCCAAATGGCTATGAAACTCCATAAGGAGCCTCTTCGATGCCCATCTTCCTCTTGAAGTAGATTGGTGCTGCCAGGAGCAGACATGTCTCATTGTCATGAAAAGTCCTAAGTTAATAAAATATTTTAAATGCCATATTCTGCAGCCTTTGAGAGATATGAAGAATGCCTATCTGAAATATTTCTCTATATATCTAGAAAATCTAAGTATCATGACTACAAACTTGACTATTATTTTTTTAGTGTTTTCTTTTTTATTTATTTTTTATTTTTTTTTATTGAGAATAAGAAAAAAAAGTTTCCGCCTCCTC
>NW_026068053.1:6871711-6874245 GCF_014885135.2 Alexandromys fortis | reverse complement strand
CTTAAAATGTTAAGCAGTTCTTAAAAACTTAAGTTGGGATTAAAGGCATATGCGGAGGCATGCGGATCTCTGTGAGTTCGAGGCCAGCCTGGTCTAGAAGAGCCAGTTCCAGGACAGGAACCAAAAGCTACAGAACTACAGAAATAATTACACAGAAACTGCATTCATTTAAACACTGCTTGGCCCATTAGTTCCAGCATCTTATTGGCTAGTTCTTACATATTGATCTAACCCATGTTTAATAATCTGTGTAGCCCACGAGGTGGTTACCAGGGAAGACCTGCATCTGTTTGGAATGGATTCAGCTTCTTTCTCCCAGCATTCTGTTCTGTTTTCTCCGCCTACCTAAGGGTTGGCCTATCAAATGGGCCTAGGCAGTTTCTTTATTAATAAGAAATCACTCCCACATCATCCCTTTAAAATGAGATTTCTAGAAGAGCATACTATCCTGAAATGAAAATTAATTTATCAACTCTCCTCTCACCAATTAGAATCATTTTTTCTGTTTCAGAAATCCAGTTCTAGGATTTGTTCTTGATTTCTTTTTATAAATAAATGTTATTTCTTTACTCTTTGTCAACTTCATGTCAGCATCAAGCTTTTTCAACTGTTTTATAGTAGATATGTATTTTCCAAATACAGTGTGCGATTTTTGCCAGTAAGAAGAAATAAACTCAACCTCACCCATTTCGGGACTCTTGCAATTCATTCTTTTTCAGTATTTCTGAAATAAACAAAGAAAATAACAAAGCCTTTCTTCGTATTGCAAATAATGAAAATGCAATTTTCTAGCATGATAATTTTACAATATAAATCATGATTTAAATACATCACTATGTCCAATAAATGAAACACTGTACAATCATTTCATTTTGATTCCACTTAGGTACAGAGTCTTTCATTCGAGTTTTAACAATCTCTGCTTATGTTGACTTAGTTTTCTGTTAATTCAAGCCATCCTGTTCCTCAAGTTGTTCAGTGATGTTCTTGAAAACCTTTGCTTTCTTGTTGCCTGCTTGAAATCCAATCTCCTAATGCTACCCTGAATGGCCATTCTATGTACTTCAGCCACATAATAAATTCCACTTGTTACTATATCACACCATTCTGTTACTTTTCTATCATTGGACTAATTGTCTCATAAGTCATATTATCTATGCTTTTAAAATTTCATTCCTTTAGCTCTTGAAGATAAGTTCAATTTCAGTAAAATGTTTTTATTCTTATCAATTGTGAATATTATATGCCTATATCAGCACTTAGATATTCATAAATTAATAAAAAAATATAAGTACACAAGAAAATAATAACTCATTAAAGAAAATAAGCATATTTGTTAAATACAGATATTAAGTATATTATTTTAATAAATGAATAGTAAAACCCAAGTGATTCTTTAGCAAATTGGAGAATTCACAGAACCAGTATAATTTCTTAATTTTATTTTAATTAATCTTCTAGTTCAACATTCACAGGGCAAAGTTGATGCTCTCTTGAATGTTTATTGGGATATAAACATTCATAATTCAATGCTATATGAATCTATATTACAATTAATATCTATCTTTTAAGTGAAGTTTGTTAGAAGATAATGTTTTGTTCATACTTATTACTGATAGAAAATACAGATTTGTTTAAATGTGTAAATTTCTCCTAAAATTGAAACTTTAAGTAAGCACTATAATGTCTCTGTAGATTTTTTAGCAATGCATAAAATTACAAGGTAAGTTTTGCTGATAAACCAGAACCTTGATATTCATTTGAGTTATGTCCATTGTTTTATACTGCTGCTATTTTTATTTTGTGAAATGTCTTTGTTGCTCTGAATATGTTGTTTATTCCTGTATGGATTTATGTTTTATCTGCTATTGGTAAAAAGAGATAAGCTACTTCTCAGCCAGGTGACCAGAATTTTTTTTTTAATTTTTATTTATTTATTTGTTTATTTATTAAAGATTTCTGTCTCTTTCTCACCGCCGCCTCCCCTTTCCCTCCCCCTCTCCCAGTCAAGTCCCCCTCCCTTGTCAGCCCAAAGAGCAATCAGGGTTCCCTGCCCTGTGGGAAGTCCAAGGACTACCCACCTCCATCCAGGTCTAGTAAGGTGAGCATCCAAACTGCCTAGGCTCCCACAAAACCAATAGGTGCAGTAGGATCAAAAACCCATTGCCATTGTTCTTGAGGTCTCAGTAGTCCTCATGGTCCGCTATGTTCAGCGAGACCAGTTTTAACCCAGGCTTTTTCATACTCAGGCCAGCTGGCCTTGGTGAGTTCCCGATAGAACATCCCCATTGTCTCAGTGTGTGGGTGCACCCCTCGCGGTCCTGAGTTCCTTGCTCGTGCTTTCTCTCCTTCTGCTCCTGATTTGGACCATGAGATTTCCGTCCGGTGCTCCAATGTGGGTCTCTGTCTCTG
Organism: Alexandromys fortis; assembly: GCF_014885135.2. Classification (NCBI taxonomy): domain Eukaryota; kingdom Metazoa; phylum Chordata; class Mammalia; order Rodentia; family Cricetidae; genus Alexandromys; species Alexandromys fortis. Next base: position 6,871,833 of record NW_026068053.1, on the reverse strand, counting down.
TCTCTGTCTCTTGTCTCCTTTCATCGCCTGATGAAGGTTAATGTTCAGGAGGATGACTATATGTTTTTCTTGGGGTTCTCCTTCTTGTTTAGGTTCTCTAAGAAACTGAATTATAAGCTCAA
>NW_026068053.1:6839945-6871656 GCF_014885135.2 Alexandromys fortis | reverse complement strand
TGTTTTTTACTGCTGAGTAGTACTCTAATATGTATATATTCCATACTTTCTTCATATAAAGGAGCTAAAAGTATACAATGGAAAAAAGAGAGCATCTTCAACAAATTGTGCTGCAAAAAGTGGATGTCAATCTGTAGAAGAATGAAAATAGATCCATATCTATCACCTTGCACAAAACTCAAGTCCAAGTGGATTAAAGACCTCAATATCAGTCCGAACACACTGAACCTGATAGAAGAGAAAGTGGGAAGTACTCTACAACACGTGGGCACAGGAGACCACTTCCTACGTATAACCCCAGCAGCACAGACAGTAAGGGCCTCATTGAATAAATGGGATCTCCTAAGACTGAGAAGCTTTTGTAAAGCAAAGGACTCTGTTGCTAAGACAGAAAGGCAACCTACTGACTGGGAGAAAATTGTCACCAACCCCGCAACTGACAAAGGTCTGATCTCCAAAATATATAAATAACTCAAGAAACTAGACCGTAAAAGGCTAATCAATCAAATTATAAAAAGGTGACCAGAAATTTAACTGTGGTTCCAGCAGCCAAACTTAAAACACAGCCATACCAGCAGAGCCTTTGATTGCACCATGCCCGAGTAATCAAAACATATTTCAGTGAATTACAAGAAGCTTTAACTGAAAAACAATATGTGACAAAGAGGAAATGTGTTTGCTTAGATTTAAATATTACCAAATAAAAGCAATAAAATGTGATACACCAAAAAATTCTATCTGGCACAAGTATTAGTATTATAGATGTTTAGCTTCTAGGTTTGTGTTTCATTAGAGAATCTTATGGTTTAGTTTTCATAAATCAAGCAGATAGGTTTCTTTAAATTGTTTTAATATCTAATGTGTGTGTTTGAAGAGAAAGATAGTAAGAGAGAGTCAGAGAGAGTTTATGCCTCTCTCTGTCTCTTTCTGTGTGTGTGTGTGTGTGTGTGTGTGTTAATGCCATAGCCCATGAGTGAAGATCAGAAGATGCCTTGCTAGAAGTTGGTTCTCTCATTGCACCCTGTCGGCCATAAGGAACAACCTCAGGTCCACAGACTTAGCAAATAATTTGTGATTACAATCTGCATCTATAGGGAGGTTTCATATCATCATCCCTTTTATGCAATCATCAGCTAATATTAACACTAATATTAACTAATATTAATATAACTTAAACAGCTATATAGAATAAAGAAAAATTGTGACCAAGAGAATTGCTGAGGGTCACGGACTCCTATTATGAAACTCTTAAAAATTGTAATACATAAATGAAATAATTTAAATCAGAAGTTTAAATTATTTTTTATATTTCTTTATTATTATTATTACAAATTTTCACCTCCTCCCTCCTTCCATTTTCCTCACTCTCCCCCCACTCCCACTCCCCCTCATTCTCCAGTCCAAAGAGCAGTCAGTGTTAGCTACCCTGTGGGTACCCCCTCCATCCAGGTCTAGGAAGGTGAGCATTCAGACTAGGCTCCCACAAAGCCAACACGTGCAGTAGAATCAAAATCCAGTGCCATTGTCCTTGACTTCTCAGTCAGCCTTCCTTGTCAGCCACGTTCAGAGTTCGGTTTGATCACATGCTCCATCATTGCAAGTCCTGCTGGTTTTGGTGAGTTCCCAGTAGATCAGCCCCACTGTCACAGTGGGTCGGTGCACCCCTCGCGGTCCGGACATCCTTGCTCATGTTCTCTCTCCTTCTGTTCCTCATTTGGACCTTGGGAGCTCAGTCCTGTGCTCCAATATGAGTATCTGTCTCTATCTCCATCCATCACCAGTTGAAGGTTCTTTGGTGATATGAAAAATATTCATCAGTGTGGCTATAGGATAGGGCCATTTCAGGTTCCCTCTCCTCAGCTGCTCAAGGAACAAGCTGGGGACATCTTCTTGGACACCTGGGAACCCCTCTAGAGTCCAGTCTCTTGCCAACCCTAAAATGGCTCCCTTAATTAAGATATATATTCCCTGCTCCCATATCCACGCTTCCTCCATCGCAACCATCCCATTCCCCCAAGCTCTCCCTATCCTCCCCTTCTCACTTTTCTCTCCCCATCTACCCTTACCCCCACCCCAACCCACCCCCAAGCTCCCAATATTTGCCTGGCAATCGTGTCTACTTCAAATATCCAGGAGGATAACTACATGTTTTTCTTTGGGTACACCTTTCTATTTAGCTTCTCTACGATCATAAATTATAAACTCAATGTCCTTTATTTATGGCTAGAATCCACTAATGGGTGAGTACATACCATATTCATCTTTTTGGGTCTGGGTTACCTCACTCAGGATAGTGTTTTAATTCTTAATAACCTGTAATTATCTCAGTTCTGCTTACTTCTCCTTTTCTGTCTTAATATTTTGAAAATTCTTCATGATCTGATAGCACAATGATAATAACCTGTATGTTAATTAATAATAAATAAAAATTTAGCTGGGCGATGGTGGCGCACGCCTTTAATCCCAGCACTTGGGAGGCAGAGGCAGGCGGATCTCTGTGAGTTTGAGACCAACCTGGTCTACAAGAGCTAGTTCCAGGACAGGCTCCAAAACCACAGAGAAACCCTGTCTCAAAAAACCAAAAAATAAATAAAATAAAATAAAAATAAAAAAATAATAAATATTCAAATAATAATCATAGATGTCTCTGTATGACTATATAATCTAAAGCTAAATTGACAACAAGTTCTAAGGAAAGTACGGGATAAGTATTTGCATCTCCAGCTTGTATGAATGCAAGATAATATGTTTTAGAAAGGCATTTTCCTATCTTCTTATAAGTAATTCTCTAATGTGATCCAGTAGATGTTCCCTTTGGTGTTTACTCACATAAACTGTAAGCCTGTATCTACCCAAGGAACTCTATATGGCCTTCAATAGCAGCTTCATTCAGAATAGCTAAATATCGGAGCAAAACAAATGTTTACTTTAGTAGGTTATTGCATCCATAAACAATGGTAAAGTATTATTCTAAGCCTCTCCAACAACCTGAAGAACTAAAATGCATACAGTCAAGTGAAGAACATTCCCCTTAAAATATTTTGTTTTGTACAATTCCAATTATATAAAATTTCAGGAAGGATAAAGCCATGGAATCAATAATAAACACCAGTGATTGCTGATGGGTTGGGAGTGGGGAGAAATGAATATAGGTATGAAACTGTAAATTCATGTAGTTCATTTATTGTCTGTACTTGCCATTTTCATAAGTGAAACACCTTATAATATGCAATATAAAGAATTGTCACTAATATAAGCCTTAAACTTTGGATAATAATGCTATTTTACTTAGTTTAACTAAATATATCACTCTTGCACAAAATATTATATCTGGATAATGGTGTATATGTGAGCAAGTACAATGGTTTATGAGACCTCTGTAAATGTTTACTTTTATATAAATGTTTTAGGCTTTTATATTGTGATATAATTTTGTTTAGTTTCTACATTTCCTCTCTTGAAACCTTCCCAAGTATCTTCTTTCCTTTTTCAAATTCATGTCTTCTTTTTCTTTAACTGTTGTTATATATGTGTGTGTTTTGTATTGTGAATGTGTGTGTGTGTATGTTCCTAAATATTGAATACAACCTGATCCATCCATAGAAAAGACTATTTATCCAGAGCACAGCTTTCCCTATTGTGCTGGATGATTTTGTCAACTTGACAAAAGCTACTTATCTGAGATGAGGGAACATCAATTGAGAAAATGCCTCGGTCCTGCTCTAGGGCATTTTCTTAACCAGTGATTGATGAAGGAAGCCCTAGACAACTGTTGAGTGGTGCCTCCTGAGGCTGGTAGTTGTGGGTTTTATAAGAAAGCAGACTGTAATCAAAATAAGCAAGTCAATAAGTAATACTTGTCTATGGCTCTGCTTCTGCTCCTTCTACTAGGTTTCTGCCATGTTTGAGTTCCTGTTCTGGTTTTCTTCAGTGATGAATAGTGATATGAAAACATAAACCAGATAGACTCTTCCCCAAGTTGCTTTGATTTTAGTGTTTCATCACAGCAATATAAATCCTAACTAAGAAAAGTTGATTTCAGGATATTGAGGTATTGCTGTGACAGACCTGGCTATGTTGTTTGGAGAGAACAGTGGAAGACGTTGGAACCTTTGTTAGAAAAAAAAAAAAAAAAACATTCAGTATTCAGAGCTCAATGGGTAATTTTATAAGGGCCTGGGAATTAAGAATGTTGAGAGAAGTGCAGACTATGAAGGACTAGCTTGAGAAGTTTTACAGACTACTGGACTTTTTACTGAAGAATCAGTGGTGTCTGGTTAGCTGGAGCGAAATAGAGGCTGTGAGATTAATAAGAGACCAGAAACTCTAAAGTAAATCCTATATTTTGCTGCTCAGTTGGTGCTAAAGAATCAGCTGTAATTCAGTATAGAATTGTATCACTGAGGTGAAATTTGAGAAATTTTCAATGAGAATAAGTACACAGAAGGCCTTCCAGGTATAGCCAAGGCTGTTCTATGACATGGCAGCTAAACTTTGATAAGAGTCACCCAGGTGGTATGAGTTTTGAAGGCATGATAAAGTCAGAGAATTACAGAGGTTTGTCATTGTCAGTCAGAGTCTAAGAGAGGTCATTGGTGAAGGTACTGCCTCAGAAGCAGTTGAAAGCCCAGGATTGGAAGGAACATGCAGAAAAATTGAGGTGTAGCACCATAAAGAGCTCAGGGAAGGATCCAGGTTAAAGTGAAGCTTGCTTGAAGCAGAATACCCAGGATTTTGGAGAGGCCAGTAGCACCCACCAAGATGAGCAACAGTAGTGGAGTAGAGCCATTTGGATCATAGAGGGTGAACAATGAATGGACATAGATAAGTGACCGAAGTCATTATGAAGAATCCAGGGTGTCATGGGTGGATCCTAGATATTAAATATTCAGTAATTTAAACAGTAGAAGTTTGGATTTTCTATGATTTGATTGTGACTGTGTACTGGTTTTTCCCTCCTGAAAAAGAAAATATTTAGATTATTTTTGATTTTATAAGAGTCCACAGTTGAAATATTTTGGTTTTATTTATCTTTTCATTGTTTTTATTGAGCTATATATTTTTCTCCACTCAACTCTCTTTCTCCCCTCTATACTTTTGGTTTGGAAACACTTTGTATTTAAAAAAAAATCTGGCTATTTTAAAGAATCTGACTTTTAAATGTTTAACACTTTAGTGAATGTGGTACTTTTTAAAACTTGAAATGTTCATGATATTAATGTGTGATCTTGGGCAAGTACAAGAAAGGAAAGGTTACAGCATTTAGTGATGTGTTTTGTGTCAAGTTGACAAGGGTTCAATTGACCTGAAAAGTTCAGTCACCTTGACACAAGTTAGAGTTATTTGGAAAAAAACAAACAAAAACAAACAAACAAACAAACAAAAAAAACCTTAGAGTTATCTGAAAAAAAAAATGGAACATTAACCGGGGGAAAAAATGTCTACAAAAGATTGCAGGGAAAATCCCAACCCTTCATGGATGGTGCAATTTCCAGATTTGTGGTCATGAGTTCTATTTCTATAAAAAAAAAAAAAAAAAGGAGGATGAGCAAGCCAGTAAGCAGTATCCCTCCATGGCCTCTGGACAACTCCTGCCTACAGGATCCTGCCCTGTTTAATTCATTTCCTGACCCCTATCATTGATAAACAGTGACATGTATGTGTAAGCCAAATTACAACTCCAAAAGTTGATTTGATCATATTTCATCACAGCAATTATAACCCTAAGACCTGTAGTTAGCTGCACCTCTTTGAAATCTCATGATTATCTCCTTTTCAAGTTACCATGTCTGATCCTTTTTTGGGTCATGTTTAAAAAGCAATACTTGTGAGAATTCATGGGTGTTGCTTCTGACATTTCTAGGATACACAACATCATAGCAATACCCCTGTTACTCTGTCTCTTATATTCTCTATACCCCCATCCCAAGTGGTCTTTGAGCTTTGGATACAGGAAGTATTAAAAAAAATTAAGAATCCAAAGATTCCTCATAAACTTAACAGGTATAATTTGATTTATAGCATGTTAGGACATTCTAGCGAATAACCATTGTCCCATACGTAGAACACAAATGATATTGACTAACGTAAAATTAGTTATTTTACTAAAAAAACATATTGAATTGTTGTACAATAAATGAAATGTGAAATAGAGAAATATACATGTATTTATGAAGTTTATTTTGAGTTCAGGAACACATTAATCCTTATAGAATTGGCAGAGTCAAAATACAGATATTTTTTGTTTGTGTTTTGTTTTTGGTTTACTTTTTTTTTTAATTTTTTTATTGAAAAAATGTTCTGCCTCCTCCCAGTCTCCCATTTCCCTCCCGCCTGCCCCCACTCCTTTTACCCTCCCCCCAGTTCTCTCCCCCTCCCTCTACAGTCCAAAGAGCAGTCAGGGTTCCCTGCCTTGTGGGAAGTCAAAGTCCTCCCCTACTCCATCCAGGTCTAGAAAGGTGAGCATCCAAGCTGGTTAGGCTCCCACAAACCCAGTACATGCAGTAGGATCAAATCCCAGTGCCATTGTCCTTGGATTCTCATCACCCCTCATTGTCTGCCATGTTCAGAGAGTCTGATTTTATCCCATGCTTATTCAATCCCAGTCCACCTGGCCTTAGTGAGCTCCCGATAGATCAGCCCCACTGTCTCAGTGGGTGGGTGCACCCCTTGCAGTCCTAACTTCCTTGCTCATGTTCTCCCTCCTTCTGCTCCTCATTTGGACCTTGGGAGCTCAGTCCAATGCTCCAATGTGGGTCTCTATCTCTATCTCCATCCATTGCCAGATGAAGGTTCTATGATGATATGCAAGATATTCATCAGTATGGCAATAGGATAGGACCATTTCAGGCTCACTCTTATCAGCTGCCCAAGGAACTAGCTAGGGACATCTCCTTGGACACCTGGGAACCCCTCTAGGGTCAAGTCTATTGCCAAGCCTAAGATGGCTCCCTTAATTAATATATATACTTCCCTGGTCCCAAATCCAAGCATCATGATCAACCTCCTTAGCGAACAGGGAAATGCAAATCAAAACAACTTTGAGATACCATCTTACACCTGTCAGAATGGCTAAAATCAAAAACACCAATGATAGCCTTTGCTGGAGAGGTTGTGGAGTAAGGGGCACACTCATCCATTGCTGGTGGGAATGCAAACTTGTGCAACCACTTTGGAAAACAGTGTGGTTATTTTTCAGGAAATTCGGGATCAACCTACCCCAGGACCCAGCAATACCACTCTTGGGAATATACCCAAGAGATGCCCTATCATATTACTAAAGCATTTGTACAACTATGTTCATAGTAGCATTATTTGTAATAGCCAGAACCTGGAAACAACCTAGATGCCCTTCAATGGAAGAATGGATGAAGAAAGTTTGGAATATATACATATTAGAGTACTACTCATTGGTAAAAAACAAAGACTTCTTGAATTTTGCATGTAAATGGATGGAAATAGAAAACACTATACTGAGTGAGGTAACCCAGACCCAAAAAGATGAACATGGGATGTACTCACTCATAATTGGTTTCTAGCCATAAAGGACATTGAGCCTATAATTTGTGATCCTAGAGAAGCTAAATAAGATGGTAAACCCAAAGAAAATCATGTAGTTATCCTCCCGGATATTGGAAGTAGACATCATCGCCAGGCAAAAATTGGGATCTTGGGGGTGGGGTGGGATAGGGGTAAGGTGAGATGGGGAGAGAAAAGTGAGAAGGGGAGGATGGGGGGAACTTGGGGGAAATGGGATATTTGGGACAAAATCCAGATTTTAATTTACTCGTAAATATTTGCTTTTCTCTCTCCTCTTTTTATTGTTAACATACATGTCACAATGTAATTAAAAATTACATTTTACATTTCATACTTTTTCTTATTTCTACTTATCATCCTTTGATTGATTCAAAAATTTGGTGGAGTTGCCTCTTGATTTTCTTGTTAAAAGAATAACTTACATTGAAATATTTTGTAGATTTAGATTTATTTAAGTATAAAAGATTTCTAATTTTCTATTTCCATAAAAATATTACATAAACAATTTAAAAAAAATATTAGATATTCCCTAATGTAAGAGTGCTAATCTCTGGCAAGCACAAATTTATATTTATTTTTCTCATAACTTTTTTCTTTAAAAATTATTTTGCTCAGGAAAAGGAGGTACGGATCCCTTAATAATTGTATTCATTTTTGACACATAATATTGTACTTTAAAGTAGTAGAGAAGATATATAGTATTGTTTTATATATACAATGACAAATTATTTTTTGATTTTCATAAAATTTTAAGATATAAGAGAAAGTAAATTTTTTACAAAATGTCAGTGAAGTATTCAAAATTTATTTGGGTATTTAGTCCAGCAGTAAACTTTCTCATAAACAAAATATGTTTAAAGTTTACTACTCATTAAATTTCTACTATACCTGTTATAATCAGGCCAAGATGGCAGCACATGTGTTCCCTGGAGTGGGCAGATTTTTCTATGATATTTAAATGAATATGTGGTGCATCTCAGTCATAAGTAACATCAAAGTCATGAATAACTAACTATTTATGTTCTGGGATTAAACCTTCAATGTTTCTGTGAAGTTAATAACTCTCACAATTATACAATCAAATGAGAACTTCTTAGTAATTTTCAGATGGAGAAGAAAACCCCAGAGCTTTTTTTCTTTCCCTCTTACAGAAAGAATGGTTATGAAAAAAATAGGGGAACTAAAAAAAAAATTAGAAAAACCAACATATCCTTAGAGAATCCTTTGGGTAACAATGGCATTTAAGAACTACTGTGAAAATCAACAAATCTAAATATTATGAGTTTCAGACATAGGTTTCTCTCTCTCTCTCTCTCTCTCTCTCTCTATATATCTCTATATATATATATATATATATATGATTGTGTGTGTGTTTTGAGCAAAGTAGAGGCAGATTAAAGTGCTGGAAAAGAATTTCTTATTTTTTAAAATGTTCCTATCAACCATACAACAAATGAATGTTGCTCTATTTTTATTTTACAATAAAATTTTGACTAAAAAATAGTCTTTGTCATTTCCTCAACATTTGACAAAAGGTCAAAAAACAGTAAGCTGTAAGATCATTTTCTACTTGTAGTGAATACATTAATTGTATAAGTAGAAAACTCCTTGATATTCAGTTCATACAGTGAGTGCCTTACTTATACTGAATTAGGAGGAGTTACACTGAATACTATGAATTATTCATAAGACATTCTTTTGTGCTGAAGAATGCATCATGAATTCAGCTTTAATATTAAAATCCATTCTTTTTCTATATGTATGTGATCAATATTTCATCTTTAACTAAATATTAATTTTCTATAATAAAACTATCTTAAAAACAGAGGAATATGCTGATTTCTGAAAACAATTATTTTTATAAAGTAATTACTAACATTGGCCATGTGTTTTTCCTCTTAAATTTAGTATATACATATTTCTCATAACATTTAACAACTGTCATTTCTTTTTCAAATGTATATTTGGGAAGAGTTTCTAAAACCCAGAATAGTTTGTCATCATGACATGAAAACAACAACTCTCAAAGGGTTTAAATTTTTACATTTTTATCTTTTAAAATGTTTTTGCTGCAGCCCTTGGTGGTGTATGCCTGTTATGCCAGCACCTGTGATGTTGAGGCTGGACTGACCTGAATTCCCTAGCCTATGCTGCATGAACCTAGCCTTTAAAACAACACAGAATATGTAGCTAACTTCTTATTCTATTTGTCTGAATATTTTTTAGCTGTTTCAAGATTGTTAATGGTCAAGTTGAGTTTAGTCAAGCTGAGGACCAGGATATCTATTTCACTTCTACATTGTCTTCACGCACATATGCTTGCACAGCACAGCTTCCAGCCTACACTTGTTATCACATAAATAGTTGGGTTTCTTTGGCTTCTGTAAGCCAGACCTTACTCCCTAGCTGAATGCAGTCAAAAAGAAATAGATGAGGAAAGAACTGTCTAGATCTATGTCAATGTGGATGGCTTAAAGTTTCCAGAAAATGATAATTTAAATGGAGATTATGAAGGACACCATCTTAAAGGCAGGATTTACCCTTGCCATCTAATGCAGGAGTCTTCCCTTCAATGTCTGGTGGAGTGAGTTGGAGACCATATCCAAAGGGATTTTGTGATTCAAGAGTATATCATTGGTGCTTAGAAGTGCACCGTGAAATTTGACTAAGGACAGTTGTGGAATTTTGGATATATAAACTTGCATGCTTATCATGCCAATAACTCAGTGATGAATAAATAGAGCTTTTGCTTAGATTTTCATTAGTACAGCCTGGTGTGATGACTACCGGGCTATCTTTCAACTGAGTATGTTAAAGAAGGGTGATAGTAAGTTTTAGGCCAGTATGGGCTATATATTCAGTCACAGACAATCCTGCAAATCCTGGGATATTTAATATATCTTGATCTCAGCCAATCTCTGGCTTTTAAAATCTTTCTCCTCACCATTTCACACTGCATCCTGAGACTTGTGAGATGTTATGATATAGATGTCCAATGCATGACTGAACAGCTCATACATATTTATCCTCAGAGCTTTGAGGAGTTTTTCTTTCTGCTTTAACTGCCTTCCATTGTGCAAAGAAACTTTTAATGCCATATGAGGGATTCACTAATCAGAGGACATTGTTGAAGATAGAATTTTCCCATGTTCTTCTTTGTCATCTTTTAAAAAATATTGTTCTATGAAGATTCACAAAAATATTTATCAAGATTGTGCATGACACAATTGTTACAATCCAAAAGCAATCCCAACTTTTCATGCTTCTTGAAATATCTGATTCTCAGTTACAAATTACAGTGTATCTACAGAAGTAAATGCAGCACAGCTGGGAGAGATGCTGGCATGTGCCTCACCAGGTATTAATTCATAAGTGCTGAACCTGTGTTTTTAAACACTTATGTATTTTGTCCAGCTTGGGTTACATAGAGAGAATATGCTTCAAAACGGGAAGGTAAACCAACTAAAACAAATTTCTCACAATAGGGAACAATCTTTAATCAACAAAATCTGAGCTAAAAACAAACCAGGCTGGTGTGACACTATACATATTATGAGGTTCAAAACAATTTCTAAATTCTGGCAAATATGTTTGACATAACAGTATTCCCTTAAAGAGTTTACTTTGCAATATATTAAATAGATAATTAAAACGTTATATAAAGATTTAGTAGCCCATTTTAATATCAAAATTAATTCAATTATATATACAACAGAGAATTAAAATATTTATCAGGCGTCATTTGAAAAGTTCTATTTGCAGTAGATAGTAATTAACACAGAAGCCAACAATGGGCCAAAGTGTAGAGAATAAGAAATTCTTTACCACTGAGCCTGAAATGGAATATGTATATCACAACCCCCTTTCAAGTTTCAGAGATCATAGTAGAAGAGGAGACAGAAAGAGTGTAAAGGCTCAGGGAGTAGATGGAATTTAAGAAAACAGTATCTTCCAGACACAACTGGGATACTGCACATAGAAGCACACAGCCATTGATACAGTATGCACAATCCCCATGTAAGGTCAAGCAACATCACATCCCAAAATAAGCAAGGGTTGTGCATGAAATCTCACACCTAATTAACAAGTGAAAGGTGCTGAGAGTGGGCAAGTGAGTTTTGTGTAAGAGTATTATTTCCGGTAAGTCAGCTATGTTCCAGTGAAAGACTGTATGTCCAGGAATATAGAAATAGCCCAAGCTGGACTTGATGAGTGGAATCAAAAGGAACAACAATAACAAAAACAGAAGTCACAAACATAAGTACATAAGGAAGAGCATGTTTATCTTGAGGATTTGTAAATGCCAGGGAATATGAGCAAAACATATTGTATGGAATTCCAAACAAAAGTATTGTCTTTTTAAGTGAATTATGCATAAAATTAAGTAGTCAATACTTTTTAAATAAAAATATAACTCATGATGTTTTAACAATGAGATAAAAGTAGGAACATTGCCATTGTTCTTGAGGTCTCAGTAGTCCTCATTGTCCGCAATGTTCAGCGAGACCGGTTTTATCCCAGGCTTTTGCATACTCAGGCCAGCTGGCCTTGGTGAGTTCCCGATAGAACATCCCCATTGTCTCAGTGTGTGGGTGCACCCCTCGAGGTCCTGAGTTCCTTGCTTGTGCTCTCTCTCCACATAGCCACAAATCCAGCGCTACAGAAAGTAATAGAAGGAAAATCGCAACCCAAGGAATCCAACATTGCCAACACTGACTACAATAACTCAGGCATCTAGCGAACCTTCACCAGCACAACTCAAAGAAGGGACACACACAAACTCTACTACCAAAAACAATAAGAATAACCAGAGTAAACAACCACTGGTCATTAATATCACTTAATATTAATGGTCTCAATTCACCTATAAAAAGGCACAGGCTAAGGGATTGGATACGAAAACAGGATCCAACATTCTGCTGTTTTCAAGAAACACATCTCAACCACAAAGACAGGCATCTACTCAGAGTGAAAGGTTGGGAAAAGGTCTTTCAAGCAAATGGTCCTAAGAAAAAAGCAGGTGTGGCCATACTAATTTCCAGGAAAACTTCATTTTAAGAGTAAACAGATATTTGATAGCGGATTTGAGTTACTACCACTATGCATCTCTGGGCAAAACAAGTTATTGTATTTGATTTTTGTTATGTATGCTGTTTTACAGTGAAGATATTTAAAGCTAATATGATATATCCTCCATGGGACATATAGGGCCAGGAACTAAAGGTATTCTATTATGAAAGAAAATAAATGTCTTTGTTGCTAGAGTGATGGAAAAGGCTCAAAAGCACAAGACATAACATGGACGGAACAAAAAAGAAATGTAAGAGTCTTTACCAAGGTCCAGTGTGTGGATTGCATGACTGGTAAATTATGCGAAACTAAAGAATTAGAAGTGAGATAGAGTTGGATTCTACGTTTCTAGGGCACAAGATGATTGGTAGAGATAATCCTTGTAGCAGATGGGAAGTCATCTGGAAAGCAACTTAAAAGTAACATGATAAAATATGTCAGAGGTATGCTTAAAGAACAGTTGAAACTCTAAGGGGATCATAGCACAATATTATCTGTGCAAAGCAATAGACTTTGAAAACTATAACGTTCTATCTTCATCTAATGCACCATTTCCTAGTATATCACCCGAACAAACTGTCATTCAACCTGTGCTTGACAGCCTTTAAATACCCCCCCCCCCAATTTCTATATCCTGGCCATTTAACATTTTTATTCAACCCAATGTTTTAAAATGTTCTTCTTAAACTGATCCAAAAATATGTCACCTTAAAATTTTGCTCATTTTTAGGGACATTTTAGTATTCAAATGTATTTTAAATTATTCAATGACTATGTGATTTTCATGGTATTTAATGTCCAAGTATTTGTAATCATTATATCTCTGTATATACTTTCTCTTGTTTATGCCATTTATAAATTGTATTTTATTTTCTAATTTTTAGACTGTAACAAAGAAGAAATTTGATAAGTTATGTTTGGTTTTCTATGATTAATTTGAAGCTTTAGAATGACTTTATTGATATTCTCATAAAATAGATGAAAAATACCATTACAATTTTATTTATTTTGGATACTTTTTTTAATGCTTCCTATCTTGTCCTTAAGAAAAATAAGTAGAAATGAGTATGATCTACGTATATTATATGTATATATAAAAATGTCAAAAAGAAACATATTGCTCCATACAACTAACATATGTTAAAATAAATTGTACATAAATTTAAGATTTTATTAAGTCACTTGGCAAATGGGCAGATTGCTATTAACTTGCCAAAAAAATAAAAAAAGTAATTTTGATTTTTAATACTGAAGTAGGGACTAGACTATCAGCTTCCTTCCTGATATGAAAGATAAAGTGTGGCTGTAGATGTAGCTCATCAAAGCCAATGTTGATAATTTATCCCATTTGCCTGTAATGTATTCTCTTTTTTCTATGGGAAATATATAAATTCCCATCAGTTCCTGGAAGAAGTGTCTGATGATGTATTGGACTAGGCTCCAATTTATGAGTATATATGAGCATAGAAGAATATCATTAACAATCATTTCATTGACGGTTTCTTGTTTCTGTTGTGTTACTTTATTTTTGTTTTAGCCAGCTGTTTGGTTCTATCCTAGTCTCTGGACTAACCAGCCTCTCATTCATGGCCATGCAGGCAGTGTCAGGTATGGGGTCTTCATTACGGTATGGCCTCAAGTACAAGTTCTGTGCTGACTTGCCTCATCCAACCTTGGCTTGAAGATTTGTGCCTAGACTTATTGTAAACATGTAATTCCATGTTTGGTTGATAACCCTGAGAGGACTTCACTTTTCTAAAGAAAAATTTAAAGGGACTGAATTTAGAGCAGAGGGGAAATGGGAGGGAGGGACCGGAAGGAGTGGAGAGAACAGAAACGGCAGTCAGGATGTAATGTATGAAAGAAGGAAAAAAAAAGCAAATTCCGACTTCAGCTTGAAATTAGGATGTAAAGCAAATCATTTTCTGGAAGGCTCTATGCACTTTTTAATTAGTCTTTATCACATGAGGTGGTGCTAAAGTAATGCACAAAAATTACTTAGAGTATCCTGATAATCTTTAGTTACACATCTGAAGTACTAGACAGATAGAAGATAAGGGATTGCAAGTCTGTTAGTTAATTATTAATTACCCCAAAAATGATTTATATTCTTGGGTAGTGAAATAAGTACTTATGTTCCAGTTGTTAATTTGAAAATAAACATCAAATCCAAGATATCTGTTTTTCTTTTGGTGTAAAAGGATTATAAAGGTAATAGCAAAGAAGCACTGGACTAATAGAATTAAGTGGAAAACAAAAAAGGAAAAGCAACACCAAAAACTACTCACTCTTCCTTCTCCTCCCATTTTCTTCTGGACTATTAAAGCATTGGGTCTACAGTCAGGAAAAGACACAAGGTCCTTTTATTAAACAGTAATTATAAATGTATATTATCTTGATAAAGTATTATCCTTGGGCTAAATATAAATTTAAATATATTCACTTTTGTTTATCGCAAATAAGCAACTTTATCAGTAAAGAATAAAGGAGTTCATTTAATTTAGTTTAAGCTTCATTAAAGTATAATTTATTAAATAGTGTGTGTGTGCATTTGGGGCTAAAAGGAACAAAGATAGAGTCTTTAACTTTATTTATTTATTTATTTATTTATTTATTTATTTATTTATTTATTAGTGCTTTGTTCACTACCAGGAAAAGACAAAAAAAAATACCAATCTAAACACATATACTGTATAATACTGTGGGCAATTTTTAGCAAACTTACTTTAGGTCCCTTGCAACTTACTGAACTGACTGAAGACAAAACCCTCCACTAGACATCTTTATTACCTCAGGTGCTCAGAAAGTATTTCATTGCCAGATGCTGGTAAGTAATGTGATTTTGCATTCTTGTCTCTGGGGCTGGGAAAAAGGTAAACTCAGTTTGCTTCATTTTGTTTCAGTATTCTTTTTTACTCCTTGGAACCATGTCAATAGAGCTCACACTTTTTAAGGAGTGATAAAATAATATCTCATTAACTCAGAGTTTGGCTTCTACAACTTTCTTTTTATAGATCCTCCTTGCTTGTTTCAACTAAGAAGGTATTAAATTTAAAGATGTTGATGTACTCCCTTGAATAATAAAAAGATAGACAAGTGGGAGAGCCCATTTAACAATCCTGCTGGAAGACCATTTACCCACAAAGAAAGCATCATAGAAGACAAGTATTTGGTTGGTATAATAAATTTCATATTTGAATAGGAAGTTAGAAGAGTCCCAAAGTAATACTAAAATTTAGTTTTCACTAGCCATACAACTATGCTATTCCCTTTAACACTTTCCTTCTTGTCATCAGTTAGTAATTGTTATCATGCTCAATAAATATGGGTCTGTAATTTGAATGCCTGATATTTACTTTAATTTTAGACTTATTTAACTTTGGATTGTTTTCCTATATTTTATTTCAGTTCAAAAATTTAACTCTCAAGTCTTATGGTATAGAAAAACGATAAATACATATACACCATTCAGATACCATATTATTTCAAACATATCAGAGGACCTCTGCTTATGCCTAGCAAATCCTAAACATGAAGACTTTATTTCATCAGCTATTACTTAAGCCTTGGCTATAAGAAGAGTCAGTAGAAGATGGGTGTGGTTGCTCCAATCTAGATTCTGAATTTGAAAGTGAACATGTGTTTCTTCGGGTAGGATAATTTACTTCCAACTTATGGTCTCAGAGATCTAGAGACTAGACCTAGACTTCCATTAAAAAGGACATTTCATGTGTGTGTGTGTGTGTGTGTGTGTGTGTGTGTGTGTGTGAGAGAGAGAGAGAGAGAGAGAGAGAGAGAGAGAGAGAGAGAGAGAGATTTGGATATTGAAATTAGACCAACATTTCTGCAATACTTCAATGATTTGTTTTTCTAGCTATAGCCAAAAAAGTAACAGTTATAAAACTGTAAGCATATAAACAGACATTGGGGTCACCCAAATTTGATATTTTGATAGACATTAAATGTGAAATTGCAATTTGAACTCTCAATACAATGAAAAACCAAGAACATCACAGGCTTTATTCCTTTATTCCCAGGCTAATAAAATATGAAGTTGCTCTGCCTGAGCTTCTGGTGCTCTGAGAGATTTTCACATTACCTACACTATTCAGGGAACTCAAATAACTTACCTCTTTCCCTTAATAGGCTGATATTGCTTTCAAGTAAGCTGAAATCAAACCAGGATATTTCATAAAGCACATCAAAGTACCAGTCAATGTTGATATGGAATTTATAGTATTGAAGAACCACTGTGGATTAACTGCTCCAAACAAAAGTAAGTGAGGGATTATTTTAAAAGCCCAGAAGTAAAATCTTCCTACAACTTATAATTATATGTTTTTGTTAAGGTTTTTTCTTCAGCTATTTGAAATAACACTATACCATTTTTTCTTCTCAGCATCTATTCCAGCTTTATACTTACTCAATGACCAAAAATAAATTGTAATTAAAGTTTATATCACAACTATAAATATAAATCAACTAATTAAAATGAAGTGTTTGGTGCCTCATAATATTCGATTCTTATTATAATAAGGAGTTTTTACTTCTGCAAGCACAGGCTATGTAATCACATACTTTTCTCTATTTTTATCACTGATAAACTTTCCTGGTTATCCTTTTAACTTTATATGTGTGAGATAAGATCTCCTTATTAGTTAAAGCTTGTTTCAAGTCCTCAGTCTTTCTATTCAATGTCTTTGTGGCTGGAATTAAAATAGTGTACCACATACTCAGCTTATTTATTTTAACTATTACTGTTCCCTATTATGATCTTACACATTATCTTTGAATCTTAGACTTCCATGCTCGGACTTCGATATTTTTCTGGAAAATTCCTCTGTAATATTCATATGCATTTCTGTGACTGTAATAGAGTGCAAAGAGCAAGGATTCCTCCAAAAGGAGCTTGACAGCTTATAGCTGCTTGTGTTGAATTTCAGTCGTGTTTAATTAATATGCAATTTTAAATAACAATTACAGTGCCTAGAACAATCATACAAAATATAATAGAAAATTTTTTGAAACATAACCATGAAAAAGCAGCTGGTAAGACTAGAAGCAGGAGTGGTAACCTTCCCCAAGGAAGAAAGAGTACAGCAGTTTGAAGTCCAGTGCCAAACAGTCCTGAAAACATATAAAAGTACCATTATATGATCTCATGTGTTTTATTTTGAAATATATGCATATACAAATAATATATGCATGAGATAATAATAGATTTTAAAAGAGGCAGTGAATATGAAGGAGTGCACAAAAGGGTATATAAAAGGTGGAGGAAATAGAAGGAAAAATATCAGAATCAAAATATAATCTTCAATAAGGAATTATGAGCTTATCTAGGATTATCTAAAATATTTTTTAAAAAGATAAAGCACATGTGTCAACAGATATAAAATATACTCAGACTGATTGATGTCCCTTCTTGTATATCAGTAATCTTTGTCATCTCAGTTATGGAGCCACTAGAGGAAAAAGGGGTCATTTTAAGGAAGGAGAATGATAAGGACAATAAGACTCATGTGAGTTGAATGTCAAAGGATTGTGCTGAAGGGAATGAGTGTAGAAGTGTTAGGGGGAAAGAGAAACATGAAAGATTGAAGCAAATTATTGTGATACCACAAATAATGGTTAAAACCAAAAACATAAGTACACATGAAAATGACATAAGGAAACCTGTTCCTAGTCAATCTAAGTAAAAAATAAATCATAAATATGGAGATGGCTAAGTGAGCAAAGTAAGTACTTTTTAGCTGAAAACATAGGGACCAGAGGCTATTTCCAAGAAACGATGTAAATCTGGAGGTAGAGGCATGAGCCAGTTGTCCTAAGGCAAGGTAAGAAACAGGAGGCTCTTTGGTGTTTGATGGCCACCAAATCTGGCCCAATCACTGAGCTCAAAGTTGTATAAAGACCCTGTTTTTAAAACATAACTCTAAGGGTGATTGAAGAGGACCCTTAACCTCCTTCTCTAAACTCCACATGTGTACATATATGGTGAATGTAACATGTACATACATGAATATGCACATTCATGTGCACCAAAAGCACAATAAATCAATCACACTATTTGCTTTTAAGAGCATAGTGCACGCTGAAAGTTGAAACACCAACAATACTTTTGGATTTTACTCTATTCACAGCCACAGTTCTCCATGTTGTCTCCTGTTGCTTTGTCATCATTGACCAGTCACCAATTATTTCTCAATTTTCACTAATTCTCTCCTTGAGGTTTTCACAATGCCCTCTGTGCATTTCTAGGACCCTTCTTTGAAGACCTACAAATCTCACTCATCTCTTTACCAGTTCAACTATTACTTTGCAAGGAGGGCTTTTCAAGAATAAAGACCCATTTTCACCATGGGTATTCTGGCAATTTGGAATAATATTCTGTATATACATATATACATATATATATCACTTCTCTGCCTAAAAATTACCTGTATTTTATTACAATTTCAAAACATAATCTTCTTTGTATTAGAGAAGAGAGGGAGACATTTGTATTACCTGAGAATTTATACTAATTCATTGCAGCAAATGGCTTTCTGTGAGTGAAAATAAATGTATGAAAGCATTTTTATAGTTCATGCAATCCATAGGGAACAAGTTAGAATGTGGTCTTTTAGAGATTATCACTGAAACAGGGGAAATTAATTAAGGAATTATAATCAGGGTCATACACCAGAGGAATACAATTGGTAGTATCAGTAATACTGGTGGCTAACAGCATTAAAGAACGGGAATGACCTGTGATAATCCCATAAGCAAATATAGCCAACTTCAAGAGTCAGCATATTTTATTTTGTCATTTTTTTTGTTAAACAGTACAAAGTAAGAATTTAAATCAATGTGGGTCTTTAAAATTGGGATAGTAACTAAGAATGTGGGAAAAACAAATTGTATAACTATATGCTTACAAAAGGATGGGACAGGGAATAATTAAAATGATAATAATAAAATAGCAAACAAAATTAACACATAAAATAGCAAAAATAGCTGAAAAATTGAATAGCTGAAAAGTGAAAGAAGTGAACCAGTCAATTTAATAAAAGAACGGAGCAGTTAATGGTATTAATAAAACATAAGAACACTGACAAAAATTAGTAACATTACATAAA
This sequence comes from Alexandromys fortis, assembly GCF_014885135.2. NCBI lineage: Eukaryota > Metazoa > Chordata > Mammalia > Rodentia > Cricetidae > Alexandromys > Alexandromys fortis. The sequence goes on along the minus strand of NW_026068053.1, from coordinate 6,851,926 downwards.
TATGAGTTTGTGTTAATTTACCTTAGAGTTGATGAGGATTGTCCTGCATATTGGAAGATACTAAGACATATCCTTCATCTGTACCCTTTAAAGGTCAATACCAACCTTTTTATGATATAAAAGAAAATTCTTCAAGCCCTGTCTACTATCTCAGGCAGAGGAAACATATTTTTTGAAAGCTTCTGACTTTGTGAAAAAAAATAATATAGCCTACGTGAAAAGGAAAGTGGAGTTATCAGCAGTGCTTATTTCATTGATATTATGATTAACATAGTTTCAAAAAAACTAATGACAAAATAGAAAAAGAAGGAGGAAATAAAATCTGATAGCAGACGATTTTTTTTCCAAAGCAGACAGAAGAGTCTAATAGTTACAGAACTTTTTTTTTTTTTTTTTTGGTTTTCTGAGACAGGGTTTCTCTGTGGTTTTGGAGCCTGTCCTGGAACTAGCTCTGTAGACCAGGCTGGTCTCGAAGTCACAGAAATCTGCCTGCCTCTGCCTCCCGGGAGTGCTGGGATTAAAAGCGTGCGCCACCACCGCCTGGCTCGTTTTCTTTTTATTTGTTTATTTCTGTAATCATTTTCTCAGCTGGAACAACACCATGGGTGATTGCCCACATGACTCTTTAACTGACAGGATGCAGAAAGTCGTAGGTCAAGAGCCACATCGGTTGTCTTAGGTCTTTTCCACTACAAACAAATCTGACTTTATAAGAGCACAATAAAGGACATAGAGGACACATCACACAAAACAATTTTATGGTAAGAGTGCTAGTGACTTTACACAGTTGTCTTGATGTAGTGCCCATCAATAAAAGTTCAGGGGACAACATTAAAACTTAATCTAGTGAAGGCAATTCTGTGGCAGCAAAGGTGATAAAAAAAGGCTTGAGCTAAGACTGCAATTCAGAGCACTAAGTACAGTGCTTTAGCCTTTATGTACCAAGCAGTATTCCTTTCTTTCTGGATTTTAAATTACCTTAGCATCAATAATTTTCAGATATGTTATATAAAATCTTGTTACATTGATAACTTATAAAACTGAACAATTGTAATTATTATGCTTCTCTGTTACTGAGCAAACACATTTTTTTTTCTTTCTGAAGTCAAAGGCAATTTCTTAAATGAATGCATGTAGTCTAAATGCCTGAACTGGTATAGCACAGATCTTGGGTGGGAGAGTTCCAGAGAGAAGAAAGAAAGACACTTTTCAGTAACTTTAATATGAAATTAAAAATTACTAAACGATTTTACCTTTGCATTACACTTCCTTCTTCACTTCATTGATCAGAATTGACATTCAGAATTCCAAGCCATAATATGGGAGAGGTACATTTATAGGCATCCATAATATAGAATCTGTGGCATTTAATGCCCAGGTGGAACAAAAGATGATGAAATATAAAGGAAGTAAAAGGAAGCTGTTTTTTTTTTCCTCGCAATAGAAATGCGAAGGTGAAAAAGAGGAAGAGAATGAAGTTGAGGAAATAATATGTCCATAGAGATAGGAAAGTACATTAGGATAAAATCCATAGGATGTAGTCAGAGGAAATACTCCTTGCAAACCTAGAGAAAAAGAAACACTAAGGGTTGTGAGTAATATTAAAAAAGATTTTCATGGTTTCCTACAGCTACAGAGTACATGCTTTGTGTGAATATGATCAAAATACTGCTTTGACAATAAATTTATTAGGGGACCAGATGAATTGAAGGGAATCCAAATTCCATGTAGGTACAGTAACTAGACTCTAAATAAAACAACATAAACCAAATATGGAGTTCTATCCTCAACAATCCATCCAAGGACGGAACTAAAATATGGCAACTATGTTTAAATAGCACAATGTATCAAGAGCACATATTACTTTCTGGAACAGGATCCAGTCTTGTCATTTGTCTCTCTGCCTTCTCTGAACATTTCTTAAGTACAGGAAGAATGTCTCTTAAGTTCTCTTCTTACTTGAAATTTTAGTTTTCCTATGCTCAGGGTACCTCCCAGTGTCTCATCTGACTTCCTGTTTCCTGCAAAATATAGAAGTCTCAGCTACTATTCCAGTGCCATAGTTGATTAAATTCCCCCATGATCACCATGATGATAATGGACTGAACCTCTGAAAAGTGAGCTCCCTGAATTAAATACTTTGCTTATAAATGTTGTATTCATGATATCTCTTCATAGTAATAGAAACCCTAAGACATTTTCCAACAAAATTTTTGTAACACTATCCCAACAATACAGAAAATATGTCAATAATGTCAATAATTTTTCTACTTTCTCTACACATCTAAGAGTGTACTAAACTAAAATAAAATTTGACTTACAAATAAGAAAACTAAAAATAAGTTTAAAGTGAACTCTGGCTTTTTAGGAGATTTCTAACATTTTAATATCAAATATAATAATACAAGATTTATAAGACAAACCTTCTCAAGATTCAATTTATTTAAATTCCAGTGGAACTCAAAGCTAACAAACCTTATGATAATTAATCACTATTATTTGTCTTAAGGGTCATCTAATACTTTTATATACTCCTAACAGTTGTAAGACTGTCATTACATTAAACTTTAAAATGAAATAATTTCAGCATAGCAAGTGAAGGATCTAGCTCAAGCCCATCAATTATGACATGGAGAAGCTTCCATATGTGTGTATGCGTATTCATGTATAAATATATATTTGCACATATGTACATATACATAAACAAATTTGTGTGTGCGAGTGTGTATAATTTAACTCCAGAAACCTTTCTTCCAAGTTTAAACATCTTACATATTACTATGAGATTGGACTTTTCTGGTAGTCAGGAATTTTAGATTCTATTCAACGCACTTCATACTGTGTTTATGTACTATGATTTTTGTTCTTTAGAAATTGAACAAATTGTATTTGTATCAAATCGGTCCAAAATCCCAATGCATCATGAACAACATTGATTTTTATGGTATTAAGACAAAAGTCTACTACCATTGTGACTGTTCTGATCTAAGGGTACAGGAGAATGTCAATAGGAGTTATTTTATTTCTATGTTCCCTTAATAGAAATATAGTATTTGTTTTTCCCTAGGTCCATGCCCAATACAATCTGAAGACCTCAGCTATTCCTGTCAAATTTTTGTTCCATTTTATGAAGCGGGTTTTATATCAAAACAGAGGATTAGTAATTTCCATATTTGTGCTACTGCTGCATTAGCATGTCTTGTAGACAGGTATATCACAGTGAATGAGGCTGGATTAATGGTTACCTTTTCCCAGTGGTACCATATAGAGTAAATATCATGAATGCTTGTCAAGAGGCATACAGCCTCTAGTTATGTACCAGTCCAACTTCTCTGTGTTTCATGAGATATGTAAGTGTGGTCATCAGCAATAGGTCAGTACCATAAGTCAGTGAAGAGGAACAAATAGCCCTTGGTAATAGCTTGGGATATCAGAGGTTTAAGTGGAACTCTTTTATCAAATACAACCTTACATAATCCATTCCTGGCAATGGAGGTTTCACTTGGTGGTGTAAAATATCTGCATTTGGTAATATCTCTCCTATTATTTTGTTATTGTATTTAGATTCCCTTTATTTGTATTTGTGTTATGAAGACTATACATAGCAGGCTTCCATAGGGTTTCTCAATTTGCCTTAGTATTAAGTGTCCCACTAGATATTTCCTCTGTGCTAAATTTTGGCAGCCCTTTCTAATTTAATCCCACTATCCAGTCTCTCCCCTGTATCTTCATAACCCATGGGAGACTGTTTCCTCCCCTGAGTCCCTTACTAGGTACTTGGATTGTAACATGCATATCAAAAGGTTAAAAATTAAAACCTATCTAGAATACAATATTTGTCTTTTGGAATCACAGTTATTTCATGCAGGATGAGGTATTTAGGCACATCCAATTACCTGAAAAATCATAATTTCATTTTAAATAGTTAAATACTATCCAACTCTGTATATATGTTTCATAATTTCCTTATCCATCCTCAATTGATGGGCATCTATGCAGCTTCCATTTCTGGTTATTAAGAATAGAGTAGCAATGAACATGGATAAGCAAGAATCTCTGTAGTAGGTTGAAAAATCCTTCAGTTATATGCCGAAAATGGTACAGGAAAATTTTAGTTAGATTTATTTTGCTTATCTTGTGGAACTGCTTCACTGATTTCTCTAGTATCTCTACAAGTGTGTTCATCTACCAGTGATGCCTATGTTTTCTCCCCAATCCCCCGTGTCCTCACCAATATCTACTGTCATTTATGTTATTAATCATGGCAATCCTGGCTAGGATAAGATTGGTTTTAATTTGCATTTTCCTAATGGATAACAATGCTGAACATTTCTTTAAGCATTTCTCAACCATTTATCTTTTTAGAACTCTGAATATTTCCCTGCCTCAGTTTTTATTTGAATTATTTCTGATATTTAATTCCTATTTTGTCTTTTAGTTCTTTGTATATTTTAGATACATACAAGATATCTGATGTGTAGTTAGGAAAGATCTTTTCCCATTCTGTATGCCCCCACTCTCTCTGACTGATGGCATCCTTTGGCACACAAAAGATGTCAATTTCATGAATGCTATGTATTAATTATTGCTCTAGTGTATGTGCTACTAAGGTCCTGTTCAATTTTTTTCCCATGCCACCCACCTGAACCTGTGTTTTTCACTGACTTCATGAGCAATTTTAGCTGTTTCTCTATCCACTCAGTTCTTTCAGGAGGCCTCAAAATTAGTTCAGCTGTATTGTATATCCCATAAGTCCTGATATCATTTTCTGATTTATCTCTCATTTCTCATGATACAATGTTGGAACATATTGCATCTTCAAAGTCTCAAAATTGTAACTACTTTAATTATAATGATGTGATTCAGAGCATTGTGTTTGTTCTGTTACTCTGATGTAAATAAAATATGAGAATTCATAAATAATCAGCATCAAAATCTTGTATGTAGGACATTGAACTAAATCTAAGATAAAAAACCATATATATATAATTATTGTAGTTTCTTAACTACTTATGAGTGTATAATAGCATCACTATGATAACATGATATAAATGCTACAGACTCATCTATAAAATGACATGAAAGCATTACCAATTCCATTGGGAGTTTAAGCACAGTGAAAGCATCATAGGACACTTATTGTCTAATGCCTGGAAAATGAATATATTTAGTTATTATTCACAGAACACATTCCATATATGTTATATCCAACATTGAAAAAGTTTTAACATTTTCAGATCTTAGTGTTATAAACAAATACTCAACTATGGGAGAGGATAGCACAATGTCCACAATGTAAAACACTTAAACAAAATAAAATTTGTAAATACACATGATTAGTATAGTGAATATAACTTGTATTTATCTATATGACATATCCATCTGTATATATCTACTTATATCTAAATATTTACATGTTAGCTAATGCTTAATTACATATATATATATATATATGTGTGTGTGTGTGTGTGTTAATTAAAATTAAAGCTTGATTTCAGAAGAATGAATTTATTAATTAAATAAATTAAATTGCTGGGATATAGTGCAGTAGTAAGGGATTTGTACAATACCTCAAAACAATAAATATACACAAAAATAATTCAATAAATATATCTGTTTTGCTGCAGCCAGTGCAACCTGGATAGCCGAGATTGGCAGGGGAAGCTTGCTTAGAGACACAGAGGCTTCTTTTCAGGTGGAAGAACAGCAACCTTTATTTTGCGGCAGCTAAAACCTTTTATACCTCTCCTGCTTCTGTGGAAAACCACCAACCAGAAAGATCACAAACATCTTTGTCAATTACAGACCACAAGGAAGTTCTCCTGCCAATCAGGGAGCGTGAGGGTAACTGAATCACAACTCCCCACGTTTTATTTTATACTTTGGGTGGAATACCTTGCCTGTCGTGGGGCATTGCCCTCTAATATTCCCTGTCTTAGGTGGCATTCTGACCCCAAAGTATTGCCTGTCTGTGGCTACCCAGACACATAGCCCTAAACAAAGGATCTCCAGGACTGACAGCGCCAACAAACCAGACCAGTGCTGCAACCATCTAATATGCACTAAATGGGTGGTAAAACTAACAAAAGCAGTATTCTAAACCCCTCTCTTATGACAGTTGAGTTCTATAACAGTAGCAGAAGCATGTGATACAGTGCCATGAGTAACACATATAACATGATAAAAGCTGGTACATGTTAGCCATTGAAAAGGACAAACACAGTCCATTTGCTCCTAAACCAGAGCCACTTGTTGGTTCAAGGTCAATATGCCCAAATGAATATGTCCATTAAGGTCATTTTAAATGTCCCAAACATGGCTGACTCTTCCAGCCATCTGGTTGACAGTCTCAGCCATCTGCATAGGTGCATGGAGAGGATCAGGGAAGCAGTCTTGCTGCTCTGGATCCACTGAAGGGGCCCCATTTAATCTTTTAGGGAATTTGAGCATCGTCAACCTGTCTGGCTACTTCCTGCTGAGTGGGGGTGCTGCATTCTGGAGGGTATTTTACATCAACATTTCAGGGGGTCTTGGTGACTCAAACCACATAAATTTACAATGAATCCACAGGTTCTCATCCTCTGTGGAGACAAAAGCAGAACCTCTTTTCCAAAGCATCAAATACTTAGGCCCATATTTTAAAGTCAAAATACCTATCTTAGCAGTTCCCAGTATTAAATATCTTTCTCCAGTCCAGAAGAAAAAAGACAACACAATAACATACATTTGTACACATTCTCTCTATTGAGGCCCTCATTTCACCCTCTTGCCTCCTCTTTATTACTTACCTACTGGCCAGTCTTCTAGAGGGCACCCCTCAGAGCATCTCTGGGAATGAAGAAACATATACTCTTTTTAATCTGACTTGGCTTGTTCCCTGTCAGGAACATTTATACCCCTTCCTGTACAAAATCTTCAGCTGTCTTCCTTGTTACTTTCTTGCCTTGTTGCTTTCAGAGTTTCAGTTACTTTTAGAGACCTTCAATTCACCCTCCTGACTCTTTATACTTGCTAATCTTTTAGAGGGTGTCCCTCAGAATATCTCTGGGGATGAAAAAAAATGCATTACCTTTTCAAATATGCTTCTGAGACAGAGTGACCCCATTCACAAAATCCTCACTTTCCAGATCTCAGTGGAACCTCCACTTGCTGCAGCCAGTGCAGCCTGGATAGCTGAGATTGGTGGAGAGTGCTGGGAATGAGACAGAAAGGCTTCTTTTCAGGTGGAAGAACAGCAACCTTTATTTTACCTCAGCTAAATTCTTTTATACCTCTACTGCTTCTGTGGAAAACCACTGGCCAAAAAGAATAGAAATATCCTTGTCAATTACAGACTCCAAGGAAGTTCCCCTGCCAGTCAGGGCGAGTGAGGGCAGCTGGATCACAACTTGTTTGATATTTATATATGATATTTATGTATGAAAGAAAATAATTTGCATGGAATTTTATAAAATGACTAAGAATAAGAAAAAGGACTAAGAATAATATGATCTATCTGCACATGGTAAAGCAGCATATGATCCAATAAACCATGTTATATTGTGGCACAGAATGACAAGGCATAAGGAATGATACAATTCCTTCTTCACACTATGATCCCCACTGTTTTTGCAGGCAAAAGAGAGGGTATGGACTAAACTCTGGTAGACAGTTTTTTTAATCAAGTGTTTTACACAAAGAAACACAGACATACTATATATTTTTCAACAGATCAATGACCAAAACTTAATACTTTAATAAGCAATTTTAAGAATTATCTTTTATTTAGGAAAAAACTGATTGCATAAATAACTGGGGATATGCATTTTGTGATAAAGATCTAGAACTCAGAGAAAATGCAGGTAAAAAAATTTCCAAAAATAACGCACTAAATATTAAGGAACAATGTACATTAAGACATACATTGAGTAGGGGAGGATTGAGAAGGTTTTTATAAGAAGTGTATTTTTTAATTTAAATATAGTATTTAAAAATATCTTTTAAAATATATACTTGATCATATTTTCCCATACACCACTTCCTCCCAGATTGTCTTTATATCCCTCCACACCCAACATATTGTTCTTTTCTTTTCTCTCACACACAAACAACAAAGAAAATTCAAACAAAGAACACTATTTCAAAATGAAAAAAAAAAGAATGAAAGAAAAAAAGAAAGAAGAAAGAAAAGGAAAGAAGAAAGAATAGAACAAAGGAAGTGAGGAAGGGAGTGGGGGAGGGAGGGGGAAAAAGAACAGACCTAACTAAAAGAAAGGACATGAAGTCTAGAGTCTGTCTTGCACTGATCAACTACCTTGAACATGAATCCTACCCTGAAGTGTGGTTAGTATACCCAGTAATACTCTGTTGGAGATTACTGATTTGCCATTTCCCAACAGAGATAATTACAAAAAAAATTCTATGTTATGATTGGGCCTTTGTGTTCATTGCCACCTGTCCATGCAGCAATTTTGTCTTTTGGGAACTTTTGCAGGTCTTGTGCATGCTGTCACAGTCCCTTGAATTTTATATGTGAATCAATTATTTTGTACTTGAAAGACACTTTTTCCTTGGAATCACATACCACCTCCGACTCTTAATATTTCTCAACCTCATTTTATGCATAAATTCTCAGTCTACAGGACAGAGGTTTGATATGGTATCCAATTTAGGGCTAAAGTGTTGAATTCTTCAAAGTCTATCACTCTCTGTGCATTTAAAGCTGTATCTTTAAACTTTTATCTTAAATTTTAATGTGTTTCTCCCCTTTTAATGGTTCATAAATGATTATATTTCCTCTAACCTTCTAGCTACTTTAGCTGTACTCTATTATTTAAAAATAAACAGCCCTGTGGACCTATGCAGAAAGTTTGAAATGGTTATGAAGTATTGGAAATTAGAATTTAACAAGATATTATATAAATATAAAGTAAGCGTAGTTAACTCTTCTTATTGTTTAGTTTCCTTCAAGTTTTCATACTTTAAAGCTGAGTGACCTGCAAACAGAAAAGGTATTGCCTTGCTAAGCAGTTCATTTTATTTTCAAAACTATTATGAGAGATGAGTCAGAGCATTCTCCAATTACTTTGCATCAGATTTGGGAGACAGTATACAATATGTAAGATATGAATCAGGATAGAGTATAAATTTGTGCAGAAGGACCTAGAAATGAAAGAACTCATCACCCACAAGATTAAACACTAAATTCAGAATACATTGCTAGATGAGTAATCCAGTTCTACATTTAGTGCAGAAATGCTACTTCTCTCTCATAGCTTTTGCTGTTATAGGTAAACTTAATATTGAGTTGAGACACAGTCTGTAGAATTTACAATAATTTTGGAAAGAGCCCAGTACCTGAAAAATTACAAACACAAAAGGGTTGATAGGATTTCCTGAGAATAATTATAAAACATCTACTTCTTGCTCTCTTATTTATTATGCTGAATTCACAAGCAGCTCTACCAACTGGTAGAAGTTAAAGGTTATGGAACCACCAAAATCCAAGTAAAGTTAGTGTCCAGAAATACACAGAAAGATGTCAGAATTGTATTTACTATGATACAAGTACATTTTTAGAGAACCTCTAAAAAAATTTCTGTGTATAAAACTAAATTCATTAAACCACCAGTACACCAGGTTAATCTTATCTGCTTATTATGAAATTAAGATAAATGAATTGAACTAGTTTTAAAATAATTGAGACATGAATATAAGTTATAAAATGATTTTACAGAAACTATATTTTTATTTCAGAAAATGTCCATAATATAAAATTTGCCACCATAATTGTCTTAATCATAAGTTTCCTTACTATCTGATACCTACTCAATGCTATATAACCATTTATACAGCCCATCTCTAGAATTTCTGCTTATTCTTCAAATAATAGTGAAGTAATTACATAGTGAGTTTCTATTCTTATTTCACCATCCTTGATGTGAACCATTCTAATCTGTGCTTCAAAATGATGTTTTTGGGAGCTTGTTGACTGGGGTTTGTGTCCTGCCCTATCTCGTAGCTGTTCAATCCCAAAAAGCACACAGAGGTCTACTTTAATCATTAACTGGTTAGCCTATTAGCTCAGGCTTTGTATTAACTCTTATTACTTATATTAGTCCATAATTTTGTCTGTGTTAGCCATGTGACTTAGTACCATTTTCGGTGAGGCAGTCTCATTTTTCTTTCTCTGTGTCTGGGTTCCTCTATGTGGACTGCAGACTGATTCTTTCCTCTTCCCAGAATTCTCATCTCCCTGCCTCTCCTTCCTGCCTTCTCACCCTGCCTATATTTTCTGTCTGTCTATTGGACAATCAGTATTTATTTTTAAAATACAAGTGACAGAATACAGACCATCCATTGCCCCACAGCAGGAGCTGATAACAGTGAAAGCATGGATTATTTGTTCTTTTGTTACTGCTTTCTTCAATTTGACAAATTTTGCATGTTGTATGTAGTCTGTCTCATAAGGTCAAGCCTAAATATTCCTTCGCATAGGTCTACCAAATTTCTCTGAAAGATTTGCTGTCAATGAACGCACACCTGATTTCCTTCTTGGAAAATTTTATATTGTGCAGCTTGCTGTGAATGAACACAGATGTCCAAGAAACTGTTTAGTCCAAATTTTCATTTGTATCAGCTATATATCCAAAAGCCATGTGATAATCTTTGGCATAAACTTGGGGGAATTTATGTGTATTTCTAGATATACATACAAATTTATAAATACCACCTCCTGAGTCTATTTAGTGTTGCTTGTATGTATATTTGTGGGGGCTGACTATTTGGTATTGAATAACCGTTTAGACAGCTATTACCTATGGACAGAGAATTTTCTCTATATTCCCTAATTGCCTATTGTTTTTCTATCTAGGGTGGGGCTTTATAAAATTTTTCTCCACACATGTTGTCAAGTTGTCTGGTATTGTCATCATTCGGGTCTCTTTTAGACTAGCATATTGTTTAGATTTCATGTGTATGCCTTTTATCACAGGTACAGAAGACATAGACCTTGCTGTAGCTCTTCAGTTTTTTTACAGTCTTTCTTTACTTCTGATATGATTTCTGAGCGTTAGGTGTATGGGGTTGTGCTTTAGACAACTGTGGCTGGGCACAGCACAGTAGGTAGTACTTTGTATTTTAACAAGCAGTGACTTTTAAAAATAGTATCTATTTATTGTTAAAAAAGAAGAAAGCTTTTTTAAAAACTAGGGAATGCAAGGTACACTTTATCATCTATCAATCTATCACCTATCTATCCATATATCTATTATTTCTATCTATTTAGTATATATAAATATATACATATTATATACCTAGATAATTTATATTTTATTTAATTTTATGTAATAAAATACATATATGAAGAATGCTGGCAGAAATTATACTAGCTTAGGAAACTAACAGTATTAGGTTCTCCTGGAGTCTCCATGTCCTCAGCAATTTTTAAATAAGCACATACCATCAATATGTTTAATTGTTCAGAAAGAAGGCTAATATATTCTTCAGACATTATGTCAGTAGTTCAACTTTTATTCACCATACAACTGAGAAAGAACACTAATTATTTTACTTTACTACTTTTTATATGGAAATTGCTATTCATTAGTTTTAAGTTGAGACAAAACTAAGAGTATGGAAATAAAAGTTGAAATTCAGACTTTACCAAGAATGGTATATAAAGTTCACTGATAAAAAAAATCATTTGTCTTTAGGAAGTACAAATATTTAGAGAGATCTTAATGTTCTGTGAATAATTATTGCACTTTTACCTACTGTATGATTTTTTTTTCTGTGCCAGTATTGGTCTCTCTCAGTTTGAGTTCTTTTGTCACTGGCAGCTAGGAAACAAACAAATCCATCTGCTTATTTTGATACTCCCTCTTAAATTATATTCCAATTGCATTAACATCCCTTCACTTTCATCCCTTCAACTGTTCTAATGCCTCCTCCTCAAAACCCTCCTCTTCTCCTCCCTCAACCCCTTCATTCACTTTGACTAT
>NW_026068053.1:6830834-6838327 GCF_014885135.2 Alexandromys fortis | reverse complement strand
AGGACAGGCTCCAAAGCCACAGAGAACCCCTGTCTCAAAAAAACAAAAACAAAAACAAACAAACAAACAAAAAAAAAAAAACACAGAATGCAGAGGTTCAGTGACTAGAATGTGGCCATAACAAGAAAATCTTTGGATTGCAGACTGAGGAATTAGGGATTCATCTTTTAAGTCATCTGGATCATAGGATTTTTTACAGGACTTGTGAGGCCTTGTTGATTCAAATCCCTCATTATACTGTGATCTCTCTCCCTCTCTTATGGAAAGGATTCAGCTGTGAGCATGAATGTCATGCTTAAAGAAAAGTATCAAATAAAGGCCAGTATAAAAATAAAGCTTTAGACAAAAGCAACCATGTCTCTATGGTCTTTGTGCTATCAGGAGATTGACTGAGCCCCAGAAAAACCCTGTCTTATGAAATGGACTTGTTATACCTGACATTTTTCTCAATATTGAGGCCCTAGGAAAGTAAAAGATTTAATAATTATAAGAAATAAAATAATACATAAGGTAATTGCAGAAACAATGACACTAAGACTGATTTTTTTTGTCGTTTTTACTGCTTACAAATGTGTTTACATGATTCTGCACTTTAAAATTCCATAAGTAAGAAGGTTAAAAAATTTCAGTCTGAAGCCAAATCCAAATTGTGATGATAACATTTAAAGTACTGACAAACGTATGCCTTGTCAGAAAGCTCGACTTCAGGATTCATGTGTTCTTGATGATGCCCTGTGGCCTCACTTTATCCATAAAAGAATATCAAACCTTTCTGTCTGTAATACTTAATAACTACATGCTACATGATGAAATGGCATGAACTAATTTTAAGTAAACTATACTTACAGACTTGCTCATGTATGAAACACATTTTGTCTTTGGCACAGAGAAAGAATAAAATCTAAGATTTTGCATGCATTTACTGTCTAAAATTTAGTATGTGGGAATTATAGGTACCTATTGTATGAAACATGTCTCTGTGAATTTTGTATATGTTATGAAATTGTTGGATATACCTAATTAATAATATGTTATATCATTTTTTAGTGAAAATACTTCAAATCCACTCACAGCGTTTTTCAAGTGTAAAATACTTCATCATTAACTGCAATCATCATTCCATCACAAAGTTCAGTCTTTTGGCAATCTATATTAGGTTTCAATGTTGACACAGAAAGAAAACCACCAATGCTTGAGCTAGTGATGGACCAGTGTGGCTTCATCTCAAGATTAGAAACTATCTTATTACAAGGTCAAAATAAATACATTCCTATTTTTTTTGTTTTAAAAAATGAATTTGACTATGTCTTGACTCATTTTCTAGAACCTGACATATTCTATACCCTATACTCTGCCTACATCATAAAAGAAAAGATGTTCTATTAAATAAATTTGAGATGTTTAGTCGAGTTCCTATATAATCAAAATTCTCTGAAAGATACCCACCCTAGTCTTGAAATTTGGTTCAGGGAGGTGGCTTTATAAACCCAATTTTTTCTATGTTCAATGGTATTTTCTCAAACCCCTTATTATGGAGAGAGCTCTATCTGACAAAAATATACTGCATGCATGATTTGACCAAAGAATTTGGGTAGTTGTGTTTACTCTCCTTTAATGGAATTAAAACTAGTTTGTATGTGCAAAGCAACACTAGGATTTAGCATTCTAGTTTTATTCCTGCTCTTAAAAAATTATTACCTTCATTAAGTCATTAATCTTGTTCCTTTCTGTTTTAAAATACTAGTTCCTTCATACTCAAAATACATGGGGGAGGAGAATAAGAAAAAAAGTGTGTCCTAATAAATGATAAAAACCAGCTAAAAATTATGACTGTACAATATATGGCCTGATTTAAAAGATTTTGTGAATTATTAAAATTCAATATCTCTAAATGATTATAGTAGAAGTGTGTAATCAGAAACAAGGCATTGAGTTGTGTTAAATTGTTGAAATTTACAATCTTCATAAAGAGACCTCTGGAATGCCTATCTGCATCTGACCTGTTCCGTTAGTTTGCTACTAGCAGAAATCACTCACAATTTCTCGATCAAGAGATAGTGCCTAAAACATCAATGTATAATCCCCACATACATGGCATAAACTATAACTGCCAAATATGGCATGTATTTCTAGTATCAATTTGTAATGCAACATAGATTTTCAAGTACAATTGATAAAATATGAGCACAAACATTCTGATATGTGTGATTCTTTATAAAGCTAAACTTGTTTCAATGTGGTTACTCAGAACACACAGGATAAGATTCATTGACATCAACTGTCTATAGGATGAATAATCTGAGTGTGGATGTCACCCGAGGAGAAGTCTAGAATGTTTTCTTTTTTTATCATCAATATCTGAACAATGGACATGTATTTTCTAAACAGTACTTTCCTTTTTTCTCATAATCATTTTCAATATAAGTAAATTGTGTAGAAGATGAACTATCAACACATAACACTATGTCATCTATTTCTGTTTTAGATGAAAAATAACAAATTCTGCAGCACAGAGGTTAGAGAAGAATAATGAATAATGTTTTATTTATTATATATTTCTTTATTATTTTTTAGTTTTGAGCAGAGCAGTGAAGAATGTGTAGATGGAGCGGCAGGCTCCTTCTTGCTACCCATGAGGGCTCCTGGCCATCAGATAGCTTTGCCCAAAATAATTATATGGAAATGGTATTCTTTTAAATACTGCCTGGCCCATTATATCTAGTCTCTTCTTGCCTAACTCTCCTATCTTGCTTAACCCATTTCTAATAATCAGTGTAGCACCATGAGGTAGTGGCTTACTGGGAAGGATCTTAACCTGCATCCATCTTGGAGAGGAGAGCTATAGCATCTGCCTCACTTCCCTTCTTCCCAGCATTTTGTTCAGTCTGCTCCGCCTATCTAAATTTTGCCCTATAAAGTCAAGCAGTTTTCTTTATTAATTAACCAATGAAACAACAGATAGAAGACCCACCTACAACAAAAATATTCTATAACTCACAGGATAGCATGGGTTATCCTCCAACTGGCAGAAACCCCTTGGTTTAGCCTCCTAAATTTTGGGATTGCTGCCTTATGTCACTAAGAGTGGACTGGGTGATTTTACAGGGGAAAAATATGTGATGTTCAGCTATTTGAACGTCTGAAAAAAGAAGAATTCAATTCTAAAATATGTCAAGGACACTGGATTTCACCCAGGAAAGATATGGTTTATTTTTATAGGGAACAAATTATTTTGCTAAATTCTATGTAATCTATAGTCTCAGTCCATTTTATTAACTTAATTTTGTCACTTTTGTAATTGAATATAAACACATTATTTTCAATTACTGCATTCCTTCCTACTTCTGCCTTCCAATTAATCTAATTATAATAGTATAACTAACAAAAATTTAGAAGATAGACTTCAGAGAAGAATGGGAAATAAACAGAAGTCTTGCTGTGTCTCTTCTTAAGTAAGGCAAAAGGTTTATTTCAAAGACATACATATACACATTTATTTTGTTACAGCATTCTATTTATTTATTCTATATTATCATGGTTATTAAATCATTGACACCTTAGGTAAGCTATTTGATCTGTCTTGGACATACTTAAGAATTGCCTGGACCACATATTGTAGCTATCTTCCTGCCCAAAGAAGAAGCTTTCATCTCCTAATTATTAATTCTTAACAGAACATTGTCCTCCTTAAGAAATAGACCCACATAGTCTATGCAGTCAGGGAAATGACCATGTATCTTTGAGAGACTATCCTAATTTACTTCTCTTGTCTTTTAAAAATACCCTATCCAAAAGCAAGTTAAGGAAGAAAAAAGTAAATTGGACTTATAGGTTTTAGTCTGTCATCTACAGAAACCAAGGCGAACACATAGGTTCAGAAACTGAAACAAAAACAAGAAGGGAAGGATGCCTACTAATTTTCCTCTTCAACGGCTTGCTCACTTAGTTTTCTTCTATCACATAAGACCACCTTCTCAGAGTGGCAAAGCACACAGAGGTGCTACCCTTCGTCAATTAGCATGTCCAGACAGATAAGTCCAATTTCACTATGAGGGAGGCACTACTTCAGCTGTTTTTTCCTCTTCCCAAGTGTACTGAATTTATCAGCTAAGATTAGCCTTCACATAACTACACAAGAAATAGACTGAGTAAAAAAAGAGTTTCATATGATTATGGCTTATGCATAATTCAGGCTCATTAAGGAAAAAGTCAATAAAGAATTTAACTAGGAAGAATAACAATAAGTGGAGATTTGACGGCTAGCTGGATATATATATATATATATATGTGTGTGTGTGTGTGTGTGTGTGTGTGTGTGTGTGTGTGTGTATAATTAGGAAGTCTAAGTACCTGCCTAAGGGCATTGGAAGACTTATGTAATTATCTGATAATAAAAAGCATATTGTAACATATTTCATTTCAGGTTAATAAAATTATGCATGTACCTTTCAAAGATAATAGAAAAGCTGACATTGAATAACCATATTTTCATAAAAGGGGATAAAGTTTCCCTTTACACATTTAATTTCTATTAATCATCTGGCTATCACCTGATCACATAGATAAATCCACATTGAATTTAAAAACACATCAAATTGCCAGTGGCAAATTTTATAAAATAAAGGAAAAGGTTGAAAAATATAGTTTCTATCATTTTCATTTGTCTTTTTATAAAGGATGATTTTGCTGGCTGGATACATTATTGAGCAAAGCATCACTAAGTGCAAACACTTTATGAACTAAAAAATTTATGAGGTCAATGGGAAGTCCTGTAAAGAGACAGAGGCTCTGAAAGTTATACCCAACTAAAACTCAGGGTCTAACTCAGCTGACCAAGAAAAACACAAGACAAGGGACAGTGATTAGACCATTTTGCAAGTTAAAAAAAAATCTTTTTAAAAGCACTGGCTGTGTCTATTTACTTTTTATTACAATAATATCTCTACAAAAAGAGTTCAACCAATTCTGATGCAATAAAAAAATGTATGCCCACTGGGCAATAACAAAGTTGTGTGATAAACTTTCTCAACATTGTGAAGATGTGTTTCTACCTAAGGCACTTTATGATTGGTTTAATAAAGAGCTGAATGGCCATTATATAGGTATGAGAGAAGTGGATCATCATCTGGGAAAACAAAAGGAGTCATGAAAAATCTGATGGAACAGAATTAATCCAATGAGAAATTGAGAATTTGTATGTACAATATGGAGGAACAGTAACAACCATATGTCTGTACATAGATAATATAAACAGGTTAATTTTAGTTGTAACAGCTATTTGTGTTAGGTGTTGGTGGTGCATGCCTTTAGTTCCAGCACTCTGGAGGCAGAGGCAGACAGATCTCTGTGAATTTGAGACCAACCTGGCCTACAGAGTGAGTCCCAAATTTGAGACCAGCCTGGCATACAGAGTGAGTCCCAAAGCAGACTGCAAAACTACAGAAAAATTCTATCTCAAAAAAAGAAGAGCTATTTTTAAACAACCCTAAGATGAGGCCAAGAATTCATAATAAAATTTTTCCATGTCATTATTTGGTAGCTGTAATGGTATCCAATAGGGATATATTTACATAGTGCCCAAGAAATTAGAATAAAGAAAATCCTAAACATGGAGCTCTACATGGCTTATTAGTAACTTCCATCTCAGAGGTTCAGCTCCATTAAGAGGCTATGCTGTGTAGCTGAACACTTGAGCATCCAGGACCACTACTCAGCACTAAGTCCAAACACCCGCCTCAATGCAGGCACTGTTGCATGAGTTCTAATTGGTATTAACCATAATTGTCCAATACAGATATTAGTGGATAAAAGCTGATAGGTCAGAAAGCAGATCAGCTAGCCACTAGAGATCTTACCTCTCAGCACCAAAAGTAATTAAGCTCCTCTCTTCATGCTAACTTATCATTTTCTTTCTCCTCTCAGTCATGTAACTTCCTGTCTGTCTGTACAGACCTCCATACCTCAAAAATTAACTAATGGCTTGCTCCTCACTCTAAACTTTAGGCATGTTTGGCAAAGAATGACAACCACATTCTTTCGTGTCATGTTTGTCCAATTTTGACAACATCCTGCCATCAGTTGAGGCAAGATCACTTTCTTGCTCAGAGGTTTACTTTTGACACAAAGAAAGTAAAGTCCATGTGAAGTTTCTTTGATGTGTACCATCTTCTCTGAAGTAGATTGGTACTGCTGGAAGCAGACATGTTTCACTATGATAAAGAATAAAAGAGCATTTGTTATTAAAACTTCTTAAATGCCATATTATGTAGATTTCTGAAGTGTTTGAAAATATCATGTCTGCCTGAAATATATCTGTTTGACATTGAAAACATACCTAATATGACTACAAGTTTGATTTTAACGACTAACTACTACCTTGCATTTATTTATATCTTTATTATTTGATAATAATAACTTTCAAGGACTAGAAATTTGTATTACATTATTAAATGACATGTATAAATAAAATTATTTTAACAAGATTAGAAATTCATGTACAATTATTCTCAAATTTGTAACAATATACAAAGATTCATATCAATGTAAAATATTTTTATATATTTATTTATTCATTCATTTATTAAAGATTTCTGTCTCTTCCCCACCGCCGCCTCCCATTTCCCTCCCCCTCCCTCAATCAAGTCCCCCTCCCCCGTCAGCCCAAATAGAAATCAGGGTTCCCTGCCCTGTGGGAAGTCCAAGGACCACCCACCTCCATCCAGGTCTAGTAAGGTGAGCATCCACGAAACTGCCTATACTCCCACGAAACCAATAGGTACAGTAGGATCAAAAACCCATTGCCATTGTTCTTGAGGTCTCAGTAGTCCTCATTGTCCACTATGTTCAGCGAGACCGGTTTTAACCTGGGCTTTTTCAGACCCAGGCCAGCTGGCCTTGGTGAGTTCCCGATAGAACATCCCCCTTGTCTCAGTGTATGGGTGCACCCCTCGCGGTCCTGAGTTCCTTGCTTGTGCTCTCTCTCCTTCTGCTTCTGATTTGGACCTTGAGATTTCAGTCTGGTGCTCCATTGTGGGTCTCTGTCTCTGTCTCCTTTCATCGCCTGAAAGACGACAAAAACAGGCACGAAGCAGATGACCAACGCAGCAGACGACCGATGCAGGTAGTGGCGGGCAATGCAGGCCGCAGGCGGCCAGGACCGGCGGGGACTGGTGTGGTGGCAGATGACTCAGGCAGCAGGGACCAGCAAGCAACATCGAGAGCAGATAGCCCCACGACAATTAAATAAAAGAGGTAGGCCTTTGGTTGGTGAGGTCTCTGGCAAACGGAGAGCCTGGTCCTGTTCCTGAAGACCCTTCTGAGGGGTGAGAGGGATCTTGGCTCCTGGCAGGAGCCAGGAAACAGAGCAAGGGCATTTTGTAAGAGGAGCCCCTAGCCAGCAGAGAAACCAATTCCGGTTTTAAAAGACCAGTTAGATAGCATCAATAGGAGGAGATGGGCAGGCGCCAAGGCAAAAATTCATCCAATAATCTGAA
>NW_026068053.1:6820140-6825496 GCF_014885135.2 Alexandromys fortis | reverse complement strand
CAATAATCTAACTTTTCATCGAATCATTAACTATATCCCCCTTTTTATTTTCAAAACAAGAAACTCTGAGTCTATTATCTGCTGTTCAATTTATTTCTGACCACTGTCAACAAGAAGTTGTAACACATCCCCCTTAATAATGACAGATATATGATGTAGATAGGCCTTTTGTCTATGTGTTATTTTCATTGGTTAATAAAGAGACTGCCTTGGCCTTTTGATTGGGCAAAAAATTTTGTTGGTGGAGTAGACAGAAGAGAATGCTGGGAAGAAGGCAATGAGGCAGATGCTATGTAGCCAGCCACCAGGTCAGACATGCTGAATCTTTCCCGGTAAGCCATGACCTCATGGTGATATACAGATTATTAGAAATGGGTTAACCAAGATGTGAATTAGCCAATAAGAGGCTAGAACTAACGGGCCAGACATTGTTTAAATGAATACAGTTTCCATATAATTATTTTGGATAAATCTAGCCAGCGGAAAAGAGCTGGTTAGTGGAATGCAGCCCACTGTTCATCACTACAAAGGCACTCATGTGGATAACTGAATCCACAGAAAGCCTGAGAAAGCTTGAGAAAGAATAGAGTAAAGCATGTTTTCTTGATAGCAGCAATCTAAGGTTATGATGCTTTGGAAAAGAGATTCTTCTTTTGTTTTCACAGAGGATGTATCCCTGTGGATGGCTTCTATCCCAATATGGTATGATAGACCACACCCTCATGAAAGATTGCTGTGAACACCTTCAAAAATTACTTCACTCAAATGCTAACTGAGTTGAATCTAGTGACAGATTATACCATGAAAGACCTTAATAACAGCTCCCCTATTCAGCGCAAATCAGTTTGGAGAGAAAAAAATGCACCCATATTCCCAAATATTATTTATAAATGTTCTTTTAAATTTAAAGGGGGATATGATGTAGATATGAATAATTTGCATTGTTATAAATTTTACCTTGCTGATAGAAATTTAAGGTCAATTTTGTTATATGTATACATATTTCTGATCTTAAGGTATTGTGATTGTGTAGTTCATTTGAAAATATAATGTATAATTAGGAAATATAGGTTGTTAATGGATCAATAATGGTAAAGCTTGTAGTCATGTTATTTAGATTTTCTAGAAATGTAGAGATATATTTCAGTTAAATAGGCATTCTTCATATCTTTCAACAACTACAGAATATGGCAATTAAAGGTTTTATTAACTTAGGGCTTTTTAGGACAAGAAGACATGTCTGCTCCTGGCAGCACCAATCTACTTAAAGAGGAAGATGGGCATTGAAGAGACTCCTTATGGAGTTTGATGGTCATTTGTGTAAGAAACTGCTCTTGCCTGGACTGTTGCATAAACTGTACTTAAAGAACACACACAGAGAGGACTGCTGATCTTGCCTAAAGGTGAGATGATTCTTTGTGGTTCCTGACTCATGAAAGAGTCTGTGAGATATTCTGCAGGGCAAAGCAGATAGTGACTGAATTGTATTCGGAATTTCCTGCTTTATGGAAATATCTGCTGAATACTATGGGCCTGTAGCCTGAATATGGATGCCCCAACAGTACAAAAGAACTTTGGTTGACTGTCCAGGCAGCAAGATGTCTCTATCATTCCTAGAGTTTGGAAGTTTCTTATTTCTTGTTTGCTTAGGTAATATTATATCCTTCTGAAGTCTTTGATGGAGTTGAATAATAGATAGATAGCTACAGTTTTCCATTGTTATGATAAAAGATAAAATAGATATAAATATTTTAACTGTGATTCTTGCTTGATAACTGTTTTGTTATATGTAATTTTACTATGTTAAAGTAAAAGCCTTTAAAAAAAAAAAAAAAACAGAAAAAGGGATGTAGGCAGACCTTCTGTCTATGTGTTATTTTCATTGGTTAATAAAGAGACTGCCTTGGCCTTTTGATAGGCCAGAAAATTTGGTGGGTGGAGTAGACAGAAGAGAATGCTGGGAAGAAGGCAATGAGGCAGATGCCATGTAGCCAGCCACAAGGTCAGATACGCTGAATCTTTCCCGGTAAGCCACTACCCTGTGGTGATACACAGATTATTAGAAATGGGTCAACCAAGATGTGAGAATTAGCCAATAAGAGGCCATAACTAACAGGTCAGGTCGTGTTTAAATGAATTCAGTTTCCATGTAATTATTTTGGGTAAAGCTAGCTGGTAGCCAGCGGGAAGCAGCCTGCCTCATCATTACAGATATCCATAATCAAATGAAAGATTCAAAACCACCCATCACACCTCTTGGGAATGTGGGTGTTGTGTTCATAAATTTACTTGCTGCTCTCTGGGAGTAATGGCATCTTTACAGGATCCTGAAATGAAAAAAAAATGGTGAATTATCAAGTCTTAGGACAGGTAGCTGTATCATTTGTTGTCTAGTTTCTGAATAATAGGAAAATGCAGAGCTTGTCTCAAGTCCCAACTAGGGTAGTCTGTGAGGTTGGGTCATCTCAGCTAGACTTCCTGAAATTTTTTTGAGCAGTCTGTTGTCCAAGGTCAATCCTAAGGTGGTGTTTTTAAGCTTATTGATATTATCATATTACTGGTGAAATTGTCATTGTAGGACCCAATCACTCTTTTGGAGATATCAAAGGTCATTGTTAGGCATCATCTTTGTCCACTGCAAAAAATTTAAACATTTAAAGCAGATTTCAAAGAGGTTAAAGGACTGTACATTGTTACATATATTCGGAGTCCAGAAACTTAATTCCTAGTTACTTGATAGAGATTCAAACATGAAATCATGTACAAGAAGCTAAATGAAGCCTTTTTATAGAATTAATTAGTACTTTATATGATCATCAGTATCATGAAAAATGTTTAGTATATATGTATATAAATCTTATAAATTTTGAGATAATATTTATATCTTAAGAGATTTAAAACAAAAGAATTCCAAGTCAAAGGATTTTGAGACAAATAGTAATACAATAATTTCTAAATGTTTGTTTTTCTTTTCTCCCATATTATGTGGCTCTTCTGACATGTGATAGGGATTTTGAATTTTACTCTAAGATGCTTGCTTGGGTTTATAGGGGAGAGCCACAATCTAATTCCAAAGACAGTTTAAAATTTTTAATTAAGATGGGACTTCAAAAATACAATTTGCAGTATGTGTTTGTTAGAGTACTGATGAACCAAATATTTTGGAAGATTTATAAAATTTTATCCTTTTGTAAATGTGACCAAAAATCAATTTATTGATTTTCTTGTGATATTGTTTTTGAATGATTTGTCCTTTTTCTTCACATGTCACATTTGTTCAGTGTTCATCAGATCCCTTAAGTAGATACCTCCATTTTCCTAAAATGAAAAAAAAAAAAATCCAAAACCCAATCCCTACCCCAACCCAAAATTTGGGGAAATGACTTTTTGGCAAATAATATCTGATCAAAAGAAAAGCATTTATTATTTTTATAGGTCACATTAAATGGCTATGCTCTTTGATGAACTATAACCTATTCTAATTAAAAGGTTTCACTCATTAGAATCAAACCTTTATCAATTTTGATTGTATCCATAGCTTTTCTTCTCCTGTGGAAACAAAAGCAAAACACCATCATAAATATGTCCTGGTTTTCATTGTAAGGTCAGCACATCTTTAAAATATACTGGCTGATTTAGTTCTGTAGTTTTCTTTTTTCTATTATCCAATGTCTATCCTCCGCTATTGTTAGAATTTAGAAAATTCAAAGTTTTTAAAGCATTATGTAACCTATTTCTGTGGGTCTTTATTACACCCTTCTGTTTATTTAGCATATACTTTGGAGATCTATTTGGAATTTCTATAACTTCTTCCCCTATAGAATTCTGTGGTAAACATGTAATATGCATTATATTGTAAAAAGTGAGAAATTATTTCATTTTACTAGAGACATATGCTGGAGCATTGTCAGTCTTAATTTCTATAGGTGCTCCCATGTTATCCATAACTGCTAGCAAAGTGTGGTTATTAAATTATCTTTTTCCAAACTCAAAACAGTTTCCGATTGAAATTCTGAATAGATATCAATTGTGTGGTGTACAAATTTTAATTTTCCAAATTCTACAAAATGAAATATATTTTCCTCTAGATTTCATTAGTCTGAGTATTCTTTGACTTACTTCCCACAGGTAGTGGAGTTTGGTTGTATAAAGAACAAGTACAAAATTTCCTTATAATTAAATATGCAATCAAGCTTTGGATCCACATAATCCACTTGTAAGTTCTGTGATTTCTTTTCCACCAAAGCCAATACTCTCTCAGTTTCAGCTGAAAATTTCCTGGGATTAATAAAGACCTTGACATCATTCAAGGTTTTGAACAAATTACTCAGTTCATCACATTTTACCCAAATAGTGGGTCATAAATTCTAAATGTATTCTAGCAATCTGTGAAAGTCATTAAGAATCTATAATTTATCTCTCCTAATTTAAACCTTATGGGGTCTAATCTTTTGTAGAACTACTCTATAACCTAAAGGATTAATAGGATCATCTTTAATTAATAGGTTCTCCATCAGCATATATGGTCTAAGAGGCCACACCCAAGTAGGCATGTAAGCACAAGCTGCAAGACTTCCTACAGTACCTCCTGCTTTTGTTTAAATAAGAGAGTTCTAAGCCTAATACAAAATTATGAACAATAAGAACAAATATCCTATCCTAACCAATTTATGTCTTGTATAATAAATAACTTGGCCAAGTTGATGTGGGAGTGTCATATCAATCTGTTGATTTCATTGGCTGAGCAATAAAAGAAACTGCTTGGCTGGCCCTGATAGGTTAGAACATAGATGGGAGGAGGAAACAGAATAGAATTCTGGGCGGAAGAGGAAGTGAGGTCAGACTCTGCGCTGCTTCCAGAGGGACTGGACAGCCGCCATGCTCTGCTCTCCCAGGCAGCTGCAACCCACGATGGACTTAGGCTAGAATCTTCCCGGTAAGCGCACCTTGGGGTGCTTACACAGATAATTAGAAATGGGCTAATCCAGGTGCGAGAATTAGCCTGTAAGGGCTAGAGTTCATGGGCCAAGCAGTTCTTAAATGAATACAGTTTGTGTGTTGTTATTTCGGGCATGAGCTAGCCAAGCAGCCTGGGTGTTGGGGACGCAGCCCCGCCGCTCCTATTTCAACAGATGGCTGCCCAACGTGAGGCTAACTGAATCCACAAAAAGCCTGAGAAAGCTTGGGAAAGAGTGGAGTGAAGCATGTTTGTTTTCTTGGTAGCAACAATTTCTTGGGTCTGCTCTGCTTGCTACAGGCAAGCAAGCGCTCTCATCTAAGAGAGGCTTCCTGACTCAGCTTCAGCTGCAAAACCCTGCAGCTCATTAAGAGGTCCTGCCACAAAACACTTAAACGG
>NW_026068053.1:6817139-6817793 GCF_014885135.2 Alexandromys fortis | reverse complement strand
TAATACAAAACTCTTTCTTTAAACCTTTGCTATTGATATGATGTTTTTTTAAATGAAATTCTGAGGCCTGCAAAACACTTCCAATCAAGGATTGATCAATTTCTGCATTACATTGTGCTAGAGGACCTGCAAGACCTCTATAAGATAAGATGTGTGTTATGTATATAGGACAAAGCCTATTCCTGATAATGTTTTGCACATAGATAAATAATGAAGTCAATTCTGTATCATCTGGTATAAATTCAGAAGTTTCAATATGTAAGAAAACTCTTTCTGCATATTGTGAATCAGTAACTATACTAATAGGTTCTTTAAAATCCCTTAGCACCATAAGAATGGCATATAATTCTGCCTTCTGGACAGAATCATAAGGACTTTGTTCCACCTTACCCAAGTCTTCTGATTTGGAACCTGCCTTCCCTGATTTATTTGCATCAGTAAAAAAATGTACAAGCTCCAGTTATTGGAGAATCATGTACAATTCAGAGAAGAATCCAAGAAGTTCTCGTCATAAGGTTAAGTCTATTGTTTTTGGGATAGTTTCTATTAATTTCTCCCAAAAAAATAGCACATGCTCTTTGCCACGGTTCATTATCTTCCCATAACTTTTTTATTTCTTTTTTTTTAAATATTTATTTATTTATTAAATATTTC
>NW_026068053.1:6804090-6813085 GCF_014885135.2 Alexandromys fortis | reverse complement strand
TTATTTAGCTTCTCTAGGATCACTAATTATAGGCTCAATGTCCTTTATTTATGGCTAGAAACCAAATATGAGTGAATACATTCCATGTTCCTCTTTTTGGGTCTGGCTTACCTCACTCAGGATAGTGTTTAGTGAAATTATAAATTATTATAATCTCTGCTGGAACTATACCTGCTATTTGACAAAGTCTCAATTTAACTTTTATAATTAATTCAGAGATTTATTTCCACATATTTTTTTTTAATTTTTTACTTGATTTATGTGATAAAAGATCAATTCTAAAATAATGTCATACTTTTGCATTAAAATTCATGTAGGATAAAATCTGGAAGGCAATATGACTAGAAAACAAGTAAGATTTGTACTCACCAAAATATCAACATCCTCCTGTAATTTTTCCTCAACCATTGTTAGTTCCTTTCCTCTTCTGCTGTTAATTCTCTGAGACAATTCAAATTTAACACCATCTAAGGTTTTGTTTAAATGAATTATTAAATCATGGTTTATCCCAATAGCCTATCATAGACTGGAAATGCTTCCTAACAATCTTTGAAAGTCATTAAGTGTCCATAACCAGTTTCTCCTAATTTGTGCCTTTTTTGTCCTAATTTTCTGCAAACCTATTTTATAATCTAGGTAATTGACAGAATACCCATTCTGTATTTTTTCAGGAGCAATTTGTAATCCCCATTTTGGCAAAACTTTCTTTACTTCTTCAAACATTCTTTCTAAAGTATCCATGTTTGAATCTGATAGCAAACTATCATCCATGTAATGATAAATTATAGACTTAGGAAATTGCTTACATATTATTTCCAATGGCTGACTTACAAAGTATTGGCACAATGTGAGGCTATTGATAATTCCCTCTGGGAGGATAGTCCATTGATATCTCATAGTAGGCTGAGAATTATTATAAGTAGGCACTGCAAAGGCAAATTTTTCTCTATCCTTTTCTTGTAAAGGTATAGTGAAGAAAGAATCTTTCAAATCCATAACTATAAAAGGCCATTCTTTTGGTAATAGGGAATGCAGAAGAATTTCACATTGTAGAGAGCACATAGGTTAAAAATAACCTTATTGACAGCTCTTAGATCTGTCAGCATTCTCCATTTACCAGATTTCATTTTTACAACAAATATAGGAGAATTGCAGGGGCTGCTTGACTTTTCAATATGGTGGTCATCTAGTTGCTCATGTACTAGCTGTTCTAAAGCCTGCAATTTAAAGGTAGGGCTGTTGGTACCTCTAAAGGTTTGCTAGTTGCTTTATGTTCTTGTACAGCCTGAATGGCTTTGTTCGTAGTACTTATTATATTCTTCCCAGAATCATGAGTTTCCGGGACTGCAAGAATATTAATCTGGCATTCCATTGCTGCAGCAGGTCATTACCCCATTAATTCACAGCAATATTAGCCACATATGGTCTCAACTTTCATCTCTGTCTTTCTGGCCCTATGCATTCAACCCATCTCATGCTTTGTTTAACATAAGATATGGTTCCAATTCCTAGTAATTGATCATTCACCTCTTGAATAGGCCAATTTGGATGCCAATATTCTAGAGTAATGATACTCACATCTGCACCTGTCTCTATCAATTACAATGCCATTTATATGCACTCTTAGCTTTGGTCTTTGATCATTTATAGAAGTCTTCCAGAATATACATTTTTTATTTCCTATTGGGATTTTTTGACTTATCCTCCATGATTATTATGCTATCATTTAAAACAGTATGATCTTGTACAGAAGGCTCTGGATTATTTAATTTTCCTGGTGTGATATGTCCTCCACAGTTACTGGGAATGTCTAGGCCACTTTTGGCTTGGAGACCAGCAAAAGGCCTGTCAAAAAGTTTCCCAATGTTATTGGGTTGCCTTGTCTGTCTGTTGTTGATTTGCATTTATTGGACCAATATTTGCCTTTACCACACTTTCTACATATACCTGAAGGCTGAGGTCTTTTATTTTTGCCATTCCCAGAGGAGATATTATTCTAAGGAATTCCTTGTCTACAATCACTTCTCAGATGTCCTAGTCTACCACAATTAAAACGTTTGACAGTTTGATGTCTCCTCATCTTTGGAAATTTGCTTATCCTACCCAAGATTCAGTATTATAGTCAAATATCTCAACATTCATTGTATGCATAATCCATTCATCCGTAAATGCTGATCTAACCTTTAAAGGCCCAAGTATCTTTTGGCTTACTAAGTTTGCACTTTAAAAATATAGAGATTTAAGAAGTACTTATCTAGTATCTTGGTCTGTTATTCTTATGTGTACAGCCTTACTTAATCTTTGCAAAATGTCAGTAAAGGGTACTCTCTGTCCCTGTCTAACCCTGGTATAGGATTCAGTTCTTTTTCCAAGTTCTTGAATCTTGTCCCATGCATTTATGGCTGCTTTGTGGCATAGGCACAAAATTTCTTCATTGTAATGATCTTGAACCTGTGGGTCAGCACAAGAGCCTTCACCAAGAATTTGACTTGGGAAGTCTCAAGGCCTTTTGCTTTTTCCTACTGTTTCAAAATTTTCATTTCCTTCATGAAATAAATTCAAAATATCAAAAGAGGTCCATCACCCAGAACTGCATAATCTAACTGAAAAAAAAATCATGTGAAGTTGCCTTGACTTTAGAAGCCCAAGTCTTTATCATCTCCTTAACATACATGGAAATCAGTACATAAATTACAACAACTTGTTTAATTTCTTTTAGATTATTCATTCCTATAGATGTCCATCTACTTTTTTGGATCCTTTTGGGACTTTAGAACCTGATGCTTTGTAAGAGTAGATTATAGGGTAGGAAGCTAAAACCCTGGGTAAGTCATCTCTGACAGCCACTGGCAATGTTGATTCCTGTCCTTGTGCCTTCTTTTTCTGTTCATCAGCTCTAATTTCCTCAATTATTTCAAATCTTTTTATTATTGTCTTTTGTAAAACCTGAATCTCCTGGCTTGTATATATATTTTAGTGATTTCATTGAGGCACCTAGTCTCTGGTCCTCATTTTGTACATGTGATTCCAAGGTCTAAATTTTCTCCTTTAAAGATAACATCTCATATTTGGACTTTACTTGAATATTGTGCAGATTGCCATCCTGGAGAAACAGGTTTTTTTTTGTTAACTTATCATAACTTTTGATTGCCAATTCAACACTTTTTGACAACTTTTGCTTGCCAATTCAACAGTATGAATTATTTCAGATAACTTCTTAGTCCCCTTAGATATGGAATCAATTTTGTCTGTAATAGTATTAAATTTTCCAGGTGACCTTTGATTTTCAATGGTATTAATACTGTCAACTAGCTGTTTATTATTAGTCTGTAAAGATTGTATCATTCCTAAAAGTGCCACATTCTTCCTTAATGATAGAATATGGAGAAGATAACTGAATCATAATAACTAATAAATTGAAGCATAACCATAGTCATATAAGTCTTGCATAATACAATCCATAGTAGTAGCAAAAAAAGTTACTAAAATTTGGGTTGGTAACAAAATCTGCCATAATGATTTATTTATTTCCTGTTATGTGATCTGGTAAAAAGAAACCTTTATTGTCCAGCACATGTTGTGTGTTTGCAGAGTTGTAACTAAAAGCAATGTAACCAGTGACAACAGGAATGCTCCTGGGCTGCTTTAGTTTCTGTCTTGGTACTGGTTAAATACTGATAAATATGATTTTTTTTTGACAAATTAAAGACCATCTAATCAATTCCATAAATGAGTAAGAAACCCAGACCTCAGTGGCAGGGAGCAGACCCAGAAGCTGCACAGGTCTCCACGTGGCAAAGAAACACCCCAGGGAAATTTCCAAGTTGCCTCACACAGTAAACTCTGCTGTGGCAGGGATTATACAAAAAAAAAAAAAATAGCTTAGGAAAAAGCAAGCCAAGTGGGCAGGTTTGGGAGACTGTCTGGGCCATGGAATGGCTACGTTGTTAGGCCATCCACCCAGTAAATATGGAGTTTAAATCCACGTGGGCACCAAGTGTGGAATGGATGATTAAAAGAAATCCCATACTAGCTCAGAATTGAGAAATACATAGTTATTTATTTAGGGGTAAACTCACAAATAAGAATTCTCTGTTTGAAAGGAGAACAGAGATTGAATCCATCAATCTGAAAGAGCAGCTGGGGAAAAAGAAAAAAGAAGGGGCAGATGAAGGCTCTGCATCAGCATATATAGTCTAAGAGGCCATGCTCTATTAGGTGGGTAACCACAAGCTGCAAGTCAGATATGTGCTCAACTATGTTCACTTGTAATAGTAAGAACCTGGAAAACGTAAATGTCCCTTATGTGAAGAATGGATTAAAAAAAAATATTTGGTATATTTACACAATTGAATACTACATAGAAGAAAATAATAATGTTATCTTGAAATTTGCACACAAATGGATTGATCTAGAAAACATCATTGATCTAGAAAACATCTGGGTTAAGTAAGGTAACCCAGACACAGAAAGACAAATAAAATATGCACTCACTCACTCACTCACTCACTCACTCACTCACTCACTCACTCACTCACTCATAAATGGCTTTTAGACATAAAGCAAAAAAAAGGCAGCATAAAATTCAAACCTCAGAGAACCTAGATAACAAAGAGGACCACAAGAGAGACATATATGGATCTAATCTACATCGGAAGAAGGAAAAGGTGAGATCTCCTGGGTAAATTATGAGCATGGAGATCTTGAGAGATGGTAAAAGGAGAGGAGGGAGAATTGGAGGGAAATGTAGAACAAAATATAGCTCAAAAAAACAATAAAAAAGAAGAAATATCAGTAACTGCTTATTACAGATGATCCCTCAGTCAAAAGACTTTAAGATACCAGTCCACTTGTGTGTTATCTTTTTTATCATAATTTCTTAGGTAAAGTACCCCTTCTCACTCTCTCCTCCAGCTGCTGGATTCAGTTTTTCTTTCCTGTTTATCCAAAGAACAATGATCTGTGAGTCTACCCTGAAATAAATAACCCTTTATTATACTCAATTCTAAGCTAGTGTGGGATTTCTTTTTAGCATCCATCTTCATCTGGTGCCGAATCAGGGGGACCAGCCCATGCTTTTCAGGACCCCCACAGTGCTCCTGGTTCACCAGCCTCATAGTGCATTGTGCACGGACTCTCCTGCCCACAGCTCCAGTGGCATTCAAACGCGGCCTGTTGCTGCTCAGTGCTCCCTTACTGACAACCCACATGCTAGATGCATTAAATGCCAACCCATAGGCCACTTCCTGTGGTCTCCACCATCTCATAGAGTCCATGATACACACTGATAGAAAACATTGGGTATTCTCTTTATTCTTGTCACTAACTCTCAGAATCACTTTGATCACCATAATATCTCCTCTTAATTTGTTATACAAAGCATATCTTTCAGTACTTAAGCAATCAAGACACGATGTTCATTAGTGCTTACATCCCTTGGTCATGTGGCTGCAACTGTGAATCCTGCTGAACAATAACAATTATTACAACTACTCCAATTCACTGTAATAGATCTAAAAAATTACAAAAAAAAAAATCACTGATAACGTAACTGTCCAGGAGTTCAATAATGGTATTCTGCAATGTTTAGGTGATTTTCCTTATTCATCCCTTTACTTGATTCTAGGGATTGTTTTTTTGGTTTCATATTACCTTATTAAAAATGTTTTGATCACAGAGCCAAGAATGAGGCACTTTTAGAAATGATTCAGTCTTTACAGAATACTAATAAATGCTTTGGAGAGGGATACTATTAATTTTACTGAAGAAATCCAGTCAATGTCAAAGGGTGCTGAGACATTATGTGAGAAAATTTGTGCTGCTTAATTTAATAATCAGAATCTGTTGAAAAGTTATGATAGTTTAACAAATAAAGTATTTCTACAGGAAAGTAATAGGCATGTCATCAAAATTAAGTCTAAGGATGAGACTTTATCTTTACTGCACAAATTTCATAACTTTGAATCCTCAATGAGAATTAGAACAGAATACTGCACAGGAGATTCAGTAGTAAAAAGATTTGAAAAGATTGAGGAATTTATCAAAACTGATGAGCAGGGCCAGAAGGTACAAGGACAGGATTTAACTTCATCAGTATATGCCAGTCTCTGGGATGAGTTGTCCATTGTTTTAACTGCCTAGTTAGTAATTTCCTCAGAAAGACCATCTGGCACAAAGTACCCTAATGTAGTCAAAGAATATACATGGGAATATGTAAATATGCTTAGTACATATGAGCAATTTAAAGAAAATTAAACAAGCAATAGTAGTGTATGTACTACATTTGCTAGAAAATTGGTGAAATTATGGCCTTTAAGCAATAAGTCTATCCCACATGATTGGCTTTAACTACTCTCAGTGGTCCTAGAAGACAGACCTCAGCTGCTTTGGAAGTGTTATTGGAAAGAAGAGGCAAAATTTTTGAACAACAGGGATTTGAGACTTCACAAGATCAAAATCTTGGAAAGGGCCAAAACTCGGATCCTCAGGACCAGGCTCTATACAACAAATACACCTTGTCTGTATATAGCACAACACTTTAAATGCTTGACAGATGACTCAGGAACTAGAAAAAAAAATTGAATCATATATTAGAACCAGAGAGAAAACTTTAGTGACTGTTAACAAAGATTAACTAATGTTGTACATGTAGCAGTAATACTCCAGAAATTAGATGTGCACTTATTGAATCTTTGGCTTTTGAAAATTCCAAGTTAGAATGCAAAAAGAACCTTGGGCCTTTTAAGGTCAGATTCAGTACCAATAAATGAATGGTTCTTGTATTTAATTAATGTTGAGATAGTTGAGTACAGTACTGAGATTTTGGTAGGAGAAGCAATTTCCAATGGTATGAGGATTCACTAAAATGCCAATGTGTTAATTGAGGCAGAATAGGACATCCAAGAAGTAACTGTAGAAAAAAGAATTCCTAGTAATAATGTCTCCTTTAGAAATGGCAAGAATTGGAGAACTCAGCCTTCTTTTATATTTAGGAAGTGTGGCAAATGCTGACATTGGAACAATGTACTTTGACAGAAGACAGAAAAGGTCACCTGATACCATCCAGAAACCCTTTGGGGGGGGGCCTCTCATAGGCCACCAAATCGAACATGAAAAAATCATCCCCAGTCACTGTGGAGAATATGTTTCACCATGGAAATTAAGCAATCCAGTGTCTACTGTAAGAAACTGTACAGCTCTGGATGATAAAATAAACATGGAGGATGAATCAAAAACTCCAGTAGAAAATAGAAAATATATAATTTGGCAGACATATATTAGTGATTAAAGACCAAAGAGTGCATATAAATGACACTGTAATTGAGGGAATAATAGACTTAGGTACAGACATGAGTATCATTACTCCAGAATCTTGGAATCTGAATTAGCCTCTTCAAGATGCAAATATTGAGAACCCCATATCAAGTGAAACAAGACATATGATGGGTTGAATGCATAGGGCCAAAAGGACAGAAAAAAAAAAAAGGCTGAGAGCATAGGTAGTTGATATTGCAGTGAATTTATGGGATTGCAACATACTGCAGCAATGGAATACCCAGATTAAAAGTCCTGCCATCCCCAAATTTCATGTTTCTGGAAGGGTATTATAAGGTATTATAGACAAAGGTCACCAGTCATCCAGGCTATACAAGAACAAAAAGCAACTAGCAAACCTTCATAGAGACTATCGGCCTTGCCTCTGGGCCGTCTCCAATCTGGAATTCTTCTGCCTTCTCTATTATCAAAAAAAGGCCTCTTATTATTAATTTGAAAGATTGTTTCTTCACTATAACTTTACAAGAAAAAGACAGAAAAATTTGCCTTCACAGTACCTATCCATAATAATTCTCCACCAATTAGGAGATACCAGTGGACTGTCCTCTGAAAGGAAATGCTCAACAGTCCCATTCTATGTCATTTATTTGAAGTCTGCTATTGGAAATAATGCATAAGCAATTTCCTAAGTCTATAATTTACCATTACATGATGATCTTTTGTTATCTGATTCACATCCACATAATTTAGAAAGAATTTTTGAAGAAGTAAAGAAAGTTTTGCCTAAATCAGGATTTAAAAAATGTTCCTGGAAAAAAATGAAAATACGAGATTCTGTCAATTACCTAGGTTACAAATTAAGTTTACAGAAAATTCAAACACAAAAGGAACAAGTTAAGAGAGCAATTGTACACTCTTAATGACTTGCAAAGTTTTTTTAGGTGACATTTCCAGTCTGCAATCACCTTTAGGGATGACGTCTGATCTAATAATTCATTTAAACAAAGTCTTAGATGGTGACAAAAAAAAAATTCCCATAGAATTAACTGCTGAAGAAGAAAAATAATTGATGATCATTGAAGAGAAATTACTGGAGGCACAAGTGGAGAGAGTTAATCCCAATCTTCATTTTATTCTAGACATGTTGCCTTCCAGAATTTCCACTACAGGAATTTTAAGGCAGAGGGAAGACATTATCTTAGAATGGATCTTTTGTCAACAAGGAGATATGGATCCAGCAAAGATTGGAGTGCCTTTTACTACTGATGAAATTAAAAATTTATGGGAACACAATAAAACAAAGCAAAAAGCTTGTGCTATGTTTTGGGAAAAATTAATAGCAAGTATCCCAAAATGATAGAATTAACCTTATGAAGAGAACTACTTAGATTCTTCCCACAAATTGTATGTGATATACCAATGACTTGAATCCATATATTTTTTTACTGATGCAAATGAATCAGGAAAGGTAGGTTGTACATCATAAGAATTAATTAAGTAAAGTAGAACAAAGCCCTCATAGTTCTGTCCAAAAGTTAAAGTTATGTGATATTGTCATGGATCTGAGG
The DNA here is from genome assembly GCF_014885135.2 of Alexandromys fortis. NCBI lineage: Eukaryota > Metazoa > Chordata > Mammalia > Rodentia > Cricetidae > Alexandromys > Alexandromys fortis. Next base: position 6,804,242 of record NW_026068053.1, on the reverse strand, counting down.
GATTTTAAATGACCTCTCAATAGAGTTACTGATTCTTAGTATAAAGAAACAGTTGTTTTGCATATTAAAACTACTGAATTTATAAAAGATGATGCTGAATTGACATCATTATTAATTCAGGTTCAAGACATAATCAGAATAGGCTTATTATA
>NW_026068053.1:6802200-6803208 GCF_014885135.2 Alexandromys fortis | reverse complement strand
AAAAAATAACTATCAAGAAAATATCATCAAACAAAAAGAAATATGATTTATGAGCACCGGTGATTTGAAGAAATGTTTTTGAATTCGGACAATGGCTCTCCTTCGCTGAATCCAAACATGTTAAAAGGAAAATTCAGAGTTTTTGTCTTATCTGGTGTGGAACAGAAAGAAGATAGATTTTTAAGGCAATATTTTACTTTTCTCCATGCCCATTTTGTCTATATCATATCTTTCATTGAATATATGAGTATATGAATAATGTTTAAGTTTTCTACAATGAACAGTAGATTTTGCTGCAATATTCTTAAAGTTTTAAGAAAGAAAATGGGGCCCCCACAATAATGAATCCACCTGGTTGATAGATGTCATGAAGCCTGATAGTGCTACTATAAGACCAGTTTTTGGGTATTAGCTGCTGAAATGGTCAACCTTCAACTGACCAGAACTCCAAATAAGACCTTCAGATAAACCCTATCAAATATTCAGAGATATTTGAAATTATACAAGACAGTAATCTTGAAACATAGCAATCATTTAACTTTTACAGAATCCCATAGAAACGACATTGTCCTTATAACACCTAGAAACAATTCTAGAAGATGACATCACCTCTCCCAAAGAAGTTTGCCATTTAGGGATTTATTATTACTCATATATTGGTAGGGGTTGGAGTAGAAATTATGTAGGAAAAATGATTTCATAAAAATGGAGGGAGAAATTGAATGGGGAAATAGATATGCTAATGTGAACTTACACACAGTAATAATAATAATAATAGTGAATAATACAGTGACTATTTGTGAGCTATTATTTATGGACAATACACATTGGCATAGAATTTTTATATTGATACAAGTTTAAATTATATTTGTTTTATTCAATATGCTTCTTTTCCTGTTTATAGAATTTTATTTATTTATTTTATTAAAAATGTCTGCCACCTCCCTTCCTCCTACTTTCTTTCCCTCCCTAAATCCCCCATCCCCCTCTCTCTCTAGTCCAAAGAGC
>NW_026068053.1:6793092-6796925 GCF_014885135.2 Alexandromys fortis | reverse complement strand
ACAATAGGGGCTGACTGAGAAGCCATTAATAAAGGCACTGGGACTTGTTTTTACTGTATGTACTGGCTTTTTGTGATCCTAGTCTATTTGGATGTACAGCTTCCTAGGCCTGAATGTAGGGGGGAGGGCCTTGGACTTCCCACAGTGCAGGTTTCCCTGCACTCTCTCAAGAAAAGAGTGGGGTAGCAGGAGTGGAATGGGAGGAGGGGAGGAAATGTAAATTTTTGAATGGAAAAAAGCTGAAGTTATTGAAAAGAAAAAAAAAAAGAAAATGTATGATAGAATAAGCCATGGAAGAATGAGAAATACACAGATTATGTGAATCTTGTATGATTTTTTTATTAATTTTAATGTTTTAAATATTTGTGAGAGAGGAATGACAAGTTAAGAGGGATAGTACATAATTAAAAAAAAAAAAGCTGGTGAATAAAGTCAACCTGTATAGTTTAAAGACATGTTGACCTCAGAGTGGAAACCAGGATATCCTTTGTGTTGGGTGAGAGGTGTTGTTTCCATAGAAAATAAAGGCTTCAGAGTTCTTCAAAATTAACTAATATGTGATTTTATTAGAGACAATTTTCTAAAAAAATCTTAGTTGTGGACATCAAGGAAGAAACCAAGAAAATGTTTAAAACATGTGATGTAAAAACTGATCTGCAGTATGTGAACTTCTCTGAGACTGAATGAGACATGATAAATCTTAGTTACAGAGCCCTCAAGATTTATATGTCATCCTTTCATATGTCATGGAGGATATTTATATTACAGTTTGTTTATAGAGTCCAAGTGTGTTGGAGGGAGACTGCTAGTTAGAATCCAGCTGCTTAGCCCCAAAATAATCACGCAGAAACTGTATTAATTAAATCACTGCTTGGCCCATTATCCCTAACTTCTTATTGGCTAACTATTACATATTAATTTAACCCATTTCTATTAATCTGTGTATCACCAAGTGGAAGTAACTTACTGGCTAAAGTTTCAGTGTCTGTCTTTGGCAGGGTTACATGGCCTCTCCTAAACTCCTCCTTCTTTCTCCTAGCATTCAGTTTAGTTTTCCCTACACAGCTCTGTTCTATCCTATCAGACCAAGACAGTTTCTTTTTTAGCCAATGGTATTTATATCATATAGATGGGAAACTCACATCAAAAGTGGATTCATATAGTTATGTTTTCCTGATCAAATATAGAACAAAAACTCATATTTATGTGACTTATGCACACCATACATATCATACCTGTGTTATTGCAGACATATATGTTATCTTTAAACGTTTGTGTGTTTTCAGAAACAAAAAGAAAAAAAAAAAGAGACACCAATGAAGACAAGAATCATAGGTGATCCAGACTCTTAGAATGTTTCTATTTCAGTTTCTTCAAAATTCTTATCTAGAACAACTTCAAATCAGTTAGCAAAGATGGTTCCCCCTCATAGATTACTTCAGTCCAGTACTTTAAAGCCCTGCACTTTCCCATCACACTGAGACTGGACAATACGTAACTCTCTCAGTAATTGATCATTATCACAGTTTACTCAGAGTTCCCTAAAGATGCAGTTGCCCCTGGCAGCAGAAAGTTATTTCAAGAACAGGACACCTACATTCCCAACAGGTAGGATGGATGGCTTTGCTTGTTCTGTGGGTTATGCATGTTTGGAACTGGTGGTCCAAAAAAGGTTGACTGAATAACACAAAATAAAAAAAAATATTGGAACTATAAATAAAAGTTAATTCCAGATTGTATTCAAACAAAGCTCAAAATGTGAACTGGCTATAAATTTGGATTAAAGGCAGTAGGGCTAACTTTGTCTTTCTCAGTTTCTGCTTTCTTTTAGTTCTCAGCACAGCATGACCTCTATAAACAGCATAGATACTTATCTCATTTATTTTTCTGAGAGATGTTGAATTGCTATTTCCTCCAAATTGAAATTTTTGTTCCAGAGCAAAGAGGATAACTTGTGAGACTAGAGATGCCCACACAATTTATAACACTCAAGAAGATAAAATTTGATGAGTCCCAAGAGACTGCTCAACTCTAAAAGCAGTGAATAATTTTGCAGGGGTAGATACTCTTCAGTTTTGATTGTTATATATTATGCATGAATCTCCAAGGATACAGTTTGTTTGAGTCATCAATTATTAAGAAACATGTTTTTTTTTTGTGTGATATAGTTGTTTTACATGTAATCTCAAAATTTATTGATTTGCCTAGCTAGAATCCAGTGTTTCCTTTCTGGGATCAATTGTCTGTACTCTCTGGAGTGAATAGACCTTTACATTGTGTTCAAATCCTTAGTTTTCCATTTGTCCACAGAGTTATGCAACTGTTAAATGGTAAGTTCAGGCACTCTTATACCATTCTTTTTAAATTCACACTATTACAAGCCATGACTACATACAACAAGTATTGTTATTTTTATTTTCAATCCAGTAGCTTCTATATATCAGCAAATTACTTTGGGACTAGATAATTGGATCATCAGTCAAGAGCACTAACTCTATTCCAAAGGATCCAGGTTCATTTGCCAGCACCCACATAGCAACTAACAAGTCTCTACCACTCCAATTCCAGAGGATTAAAACACCTTTTTATGACCTCCGTAATAACTACATATAAGAAAAATACCCTTACAAATAAAGTAAATAAAATCTCAAAAAGAACCACAGCACATATTCAGAAATCTGATGGCCTCAGTTAAAACTCTGAATCTATCACTCATCTGCTTGAATAGCTAGTTATGTTCTTGAAATTTAAGTTTTTATCCTTCAAATTATTTGCCCCTAAGTAGCACAGTCAATGGAAGCAGCAGTGTTTGACTGCTCTTAATTGAGCTACTCATATATTTATTAATGTTTTACTATGTTTTCATCAGTAGCATTCTATATTCCACCTTACTTAATCGAGTGAGAAGAACAATTTTAGAAGGGAAATTGTCACAGAAAGAAGTATTGGTGAAAAATAAAGAGAACTATGTAAACTTCTTGTAATCCAGTTTGTTTAAGTATTTTCTTAACATGTTTAAATTCCTGGATTTAACACCAGAACTTGGAAAACTAGTGATGCTATAATCACTGTACTCAAGAGAGAGGAACAGTAACAAGAGTCCAGGATCATTTTTGCTTATAGATTGAATTAAAGACTGTTCTGAGAAACAGAGGACCTGTCTGAAAAGCAGGCAGAGAATTAAGAAATACAGAGAAAAAATAATTGAAACATGCAGTACTTCTAACTAGCAAAAATTTCTTACTTCAGTTTTACTAAATAGTTTTCACTAAATGAAATGTTATTTCATGTGTGAAATGACTAAACAGTTATAACACTTGCAACTATTAAAATGATTCAAAGATTATAGTTCAAAGAACACATTTGTAATATAGGTTTCTCAAGAAATAACTAATTCATAAAAGTGAAGTAATGAAACATTCATGTAAATGATCAGAGATCACAAATGTTATTGATTTTTTTTCCAATCAGAAATTGATAATTTAAGGTGCGTTCATAAAATGACTTCAATTTTGTGTTGCAGTAATAATTTGCATGTTATAATATAAAAGAAATATACCTGACAAATAGCCAAAACCAACTGACTTTCCAGAAATGGAAATGATTTGAGACAGTTCTTTTATAATCAGAGATATCACTAATGAAAGATTAATCAGCTTTATGGTTAATAATGCAGGAATTGCATTGTAAGCAATTTCTGAATCACTAGAAATTGGCAGAGACATCTCATTGCCTAGACAGTCAGCCAAAGTACTTCAGTAATGTTGTGGGCACCCATATTCAGCCTATTGGCTCTTAGTGTCCTGCTGACTTTTTTGACTTCTTTTTTTTTT
>NW_026068053.1:6786436-6792385 GCF_014885135.2 Alexandromys fortis | reverse complement strand
AGACAAGATTGCCAGGCCAAAAAAAAAAAAAAATGGGAACTTGAGGGTGAGGCTGGGGTGAAGGTAAGGGGAGAGGGGGAAAGAGAAGGGAGAAGGGGAGGATGGGAAGAGCTTGGGGGAATGGGATGGTTGGGATGGAGGAAGTGTGGATATGGGGGCAGGGAAATAGATATCTTAATTAAGGAATCCATTTTAGGGCTGGCAAGAGACTTGACTCTGGAGTGGTTCCCAGGTGTCCAAGGAGATGTGCCCAGCTTGCTCCTTGGGCAGCTGAGGAGATTGAGCCTGAACTGGCCCTATCCTATAGCCACACTGATGTATATCTTGCTTGTCCTTGTGACTTTTCCATGAATCCAAAAATTTTGAAGATATATCTGCCTATATTGGCAGTTTTTCAGTATCTTTTTTCTGTGTCCTACAGAATGTCTTGAAGACTCTTTTATAAAGCAGCAACCCCTGAGGATTGTTTTACCTTCTTTGGGCAAGTTCAACACTCATTTTTCTGTGGGTCCTGCATGTCCAGTTCATATGGCATACTTTGAAGAAATCCAGGCAAGAGCAGTTTCTTGCCCAAATGGCTAGCAAACTCCATAAGGATCCTCTTCGATGCTCATCTTCCTTTTAGAGTTACTGATGCTGCCAGGATCAGATGTGTCTCATTGTCATGAAATTATTAGGTTCTTAATTATTTTAAATGCTATATTTCATAGGTCTTTGAAAGGTTTGAAGAATCCCTATTCATCTGAAATATATCTCTGTAAATCTAGAAAACCTAACATGTCTAGAAGTTTGACTATTATATATGATTATCTATTAACCTATGTTTCTTAATTATACTTTACATTATAAAATGAGCTACACAAACACAATACCTTAAACAAGAGCAGAAATATATATGTATACATATGCATATATATATATGTAAAACAAAATTGACCTAAAATTTCTATCAATATACCAAGATCCATACCAATGAAAATCTCTATACCATACCTTCCTTTAAATGTAAACAAACATCTGTACACCATCACTTATGAATTTGGGCATAGTTCTCTCCAAACTGCTTTCTACTTTTTGTTGGCAAAATTATTTTTTTGGGGGGGTATGTTCACAGTAACCTTTCAGGGGATCTTAGTTCAACAAACCACATTAGTCTGAAAGATCCACAGGTTCCCATCCTATGTAGAAAGAAAAAAAAAAGGACTTCTTTTCCAAAGCAACATACCCTTAGATTTAAATTTTAATGAAAAGATACCTTTAAAGTACATTGTTGGTTTAGCTTAGGAGCCCATACCATGAAATATCTCTCTGCTTTTAGCTCCTTCACAGTCAAATAATTTAAATAAAACACAGTAATGTGCATAATCCAGAATCTCTGTGTAGATTCCATCTTTACATGGCTCATTGTTTTTAGTCAATTACTTTTCTACAAGTTTAATTATTTTACCATCTTTGCTCCTTTAATAAATTACTGTCTGTACTTTTTTATATTACATTTACTGTCTCTTTATTCTTTTTCTTCTCTGTCCCAAGCCTACATACATTTTTATACACTCTGTTTCTCATTTAGAGGTGTTCTTTGTCTGAATCTGTCCTATTGTGTATCTAAAATCTTTTTCTATCCAAGAGCACTTTCTTTTTAATGCTTAGTGGCTGTGCCTAAGACTAACTCCAAAGCACTGCCTGTTGGCTCCAGCATGTCTGAGGCATATTCACAGCCTCTGAGATCCATTTATATTGCCCCATTTTAAGCACACAGTGGGTCTGTGTTCTTATTAGGCAAGTTGTAGCACTATGGTCACACACCCCATTTAAACACTCCCTAGCCAGACCTCCTCAAAGAGTTCGAACCAGAGCCTGGTTCATGCTGGTGAACCTGGAAGCCTTCTTAAATGAATTGAGCAGCTTTTGTTACTATTGCTGAGTCTGGAATACCTCTGTTAAATTAGTCAGCAGGAAACAGAACAAGAAGCTGCATTAAACTCTGTTTTAATTGGCATGCTAATCTGTTGTTGGAGGCTGCTTATTCATTTCTTGGACACACAGACTCCCAAAAAATAATTATACAAAACTATATTATTTAAATCACTGCTTGGCCAATCACATAAGCATATTTCTAGCTAGCTCTTATATATTTGTTTAACTCATTTCTATTATTTTATGTTTTACCACAAGGCTTGTGGTTTACCAGTAAGGTTCTGTTGTGTCTTTCCCCAGCAGTGGCTACATGGATTCTCCTGACTCCACCTTCTTTCTCCCAGAATTTAGTTTAGTTTTGCCTGCCTAACTCTACTTTGCCCTATCATAGGTCAAGCCAGATTCTTTATGCATTAACCAATAAAAGCAACATATGTATAGAAGGACTTCCCACACCACATTATCACTACAATATTGCCCCCATGAAAGCTATATAAAGAATTTTAAACAGAGTAAAATACAGAAACACTGTTTCCAGTGTTTCAATCAAAGCATCAACCACTGCAGACCCCCTGGATTCTGTCCCCTCAAGACCCATTCTGTAAAACAACCACTCTCCTACTCATCCTCCTTGTGACTATCTCTCACCTGAAACTTCAGATGACATCATAGGCAGAAGCACAACCCACACCAGTTGGAAGAACAGGTCAGTGACTGGCCTCACAGCCAAACTGCACCAGCATGCAGACTTTAAGCCCAAGGTCACATCACATATTTCTCTCCACTCCCATCTTTGTACCAGCAAAGCAGCAACTCTAATGGCACTTCACTGCTTTGAAGTAGTCCCCAACAGCCATCCAGCAGGTGAGAGACCAGGTGAGAGACTGCTCACTGGATTCTGTTTCACCAAGACTCATTATGCCCCCTAATTCCTCTCACCTCTTTATCATTCCCATGGTCATTCCTTCCCTGAAACTTCAGCAAATTCAGCATCCACAGGTACAGCACAAACCTGTAGTGATATTTCATTTGAATTTCATAAATAAAGCTTGCTTGAAGATCAAAGAATAAAAGTCACCCTAGTCAGCGTTATAGGTCAGACAGTGGTGACACACACCTTTAATTTCAGTAGCTACACTAATTTGCCATAGGAAACAGCAGGTAGTGATGCTCACCTTTAATCCCATCACTAGGGAGGAATATAACATGGGAGAAGACCACTCTCAGTCAGTCTCATTCTGAGTATTCTTGGAGGCAGGATCGTCATTTTGGACTGAGGTAGAGGTAACAGTCAGTGGGTGGCTGTTTTGATTTTCTGACAATCAAGTTGAATCCCAATATCTTTCTCTGGGTTTTTATTAACCATGCTACACACACCAGTTGGAAGAAGAGACTTTATAGGCAACAATACAGTATACTCCAGTCAGAAGAAATGGTGGACTCACAGGATCTAGGAACCCAAACTCACCAAACTTCAGGGGAATACTCACTCACTGTTGTGGGAATACAAATTTGTACAGATACTTTGGACATTTGCTCAACTATGTTTATAGCAGCTTTATTCATAATAGTCAGTAACTGGAAATAACCTAAATGACCCTATAGTGAAGAATGGATAACAAAAATGTAATACATTTGGATAATGGAATGTTACTCAGATATTAAAAAACAATGATTTCTTGGCAGTGTCACTAAGGGAGAGAATATTGAATGAGACTACTGAAATGGGGAGCCATTTCAGAGTCATGCAAAAACCTGGAACAGGGGAATTATTCCAAGGAATCTACAAGGATAACCCAAGCTAAGAGTCCTAGCAATAGCAGATATGTAACCTAAACTGACCATATTCTGTTGTACGAGCTGCGGGCCTGCTTTTTGTCCCACCCAGCTCCTGCACGGCTAGCTTTACACCAGAAATAACAACACACAAACTGTATTCATTTAAACACTGCTTGGCCCATTATATCTAGCCTGTTCTAGGCTAATTCTCACTTATTAATTTAGCTCATTTCTAATAATCTGTGTAGCACCCCTAGGTGCACTTACTGGGAAGATTCTACCCTATGTCCATCCTGGGTCAGAGCTTCATTGATCACATCTGCCCAGCAGAGGGGAGCATGGCCTCTGAGCTCACTTCCTCTTCCTCCCAGCATTCTGTTCTGTTTACTCCACCTACCTAATTTTTTTCCTATCAGGGCCAAGGCAGTTTCTTTATTTAACCAATGACCTTCCTCCATCAATATTCTGTATCCAGAGAAGACTTTAAGTGGAGAGTGTGGGAAACCAATCCAACCACATAACCTTCAAGCTACAGTTTATCATGAATATTGGATGTGCTAGGGTAAAATATGTACTACAGATTGATGAAGCGACCAACCAAAGGCTGGTATAGCCTAAAACCCATGCCAGAAGGGTAACCCCATACCTGACACTCTCTGACACTCTCTGGAGCACTAAGACTTACAAGGCTGGGTGGCCCAGAGACCTAGAACAAAGTCAAACATGACAGAAGGGAAAAGATTTCAATTGTATGATGTTTAACAGTATTCTGCTGTACTCAAAGATTATCCCAATTATCATCAGAGAGATTTCATCCAGTAAGTGAAGGAAACAGATGCTGGCCCATAGCTAAACATTAGCTCAAGCTTTTGAAACACCATGGAAGATATGGAGGAAGGATTGTAAGAGCCAGTGGGGTCAAGATCACAAGAAAAACCACAGAATCAACTAACCTGGGCTTAGAGGGGCTCACAGAAATTAAACCAACAATCAGAGAACATCTTTGTGACTGACCTAGGCACTCTTCATATGTGTTACAGTTGTGTAACTTGGTCCTCTTGATCAACTCTTAAGAGTAGAACAGGGGCTATCTGACTCTTTACCATACTTTTCATACTGGGTCACCTTGCCTATCCTTAATGCGTGGGAAAGTGTTTAGTCTTAAGGCAATTTGATATGCCATATTTTGTTGATATCCCTGGGAGACCTGTGATTTCCTGAACAGAAAAAAAGTGGGGGAGTAGTTTGCAGGTGTGGAGAGTGCGGAGAGGGGGAAAAGAATAATTGGGCAAAGTAAGGAGGGGAATCTGTGATCAGGACATAAAATAAGTTAATTAAAAAAAAAACAATGATATCACGAAATTTGCAGGCAAATGAATGTAACTTGAAAAATATCATCCTGAGTGAGGTAATCCAGACCCAGAAAGATTATTATGGTCTGTACTCACTTCTAAGTTTATATTAGCTGTAAGTAAAGGATAATGATGAAGGACAATGTCAGGTAAAGCTGTAAGAAATAACATGAATGACCCTCCACAGTCTCAGTGATGCTAACAAGGAAGGCTCAAGGAGGAGTCATATAGATCTCCCTGGGAAGAGGAATACAATAGATTTTGGTGGACTGGGCCAAGAGGGGATAGGAATAGAATAAATTGGATGGCAGACTTCGATAGAAAGTAATGGAAAAGAAGAGTGGAATCATGGGCATCTTGGGTGCAAAGTAAAAAACTATTGCAAAGGGAATAATCTAAGGTGAACCTAGGGAACACTCCTTGTAATGAGGAAAAGGGAATATGAACTGGCCACCTTATGTCACCAGACAGTTTAATTGTCTAGCTTAACTGTCACCAGAGAGGCTTTTTCCAACATCTAATGGAAGCAGATTCAGAGACACATGGACAATTATTGGACTGAGTTCATGGAATCCTGTTAAGAGAGGGAAGTAGGGACTATGGTAGCCAGAAGAGTCAAGACACTACAGGAAAATGGATGATAAGGGCTTACAAATACTAGTCAAAAGTCAACAAACCTATATGGATCTGACCTGTATCTTCCACATATATGTTGTGGTTGTATGGTGTAGGGATAAGTCCCACCCCTTAGGGGGCGTGTTCGCCTCAGGCTAAAGTTTGCCTATAAATTTGGTGAGCATGCTCCCAGCCCTCACTTCTGCTTTCCTGGTTTCTGCGGGAACGGTGGTTCTGTAAGTCTATTCCTCCATTAAAGCTGTCTATATTTTGAAAAAAAAAAAAA
>NW_026068053.1:6781270-6784146 GCF_014885135.2 Alexandromys fortis | reverse complement strand
AAACTCCTTGAAATAGAATGTTTAGCAAAACTTTTGATTCTCAATATTATTTGTTATATTTATTATTTGTTATTATTGTATATAGTTGTATTTGGTTTAGTTCTGTCTTATTTAGACAAAAGGGGGAGATATAGGGATAAGTCCCACCCCTTAGGGGGCGTGTTCGCCTCAGGCTAAAGTTTGCCTATAAATTTGGTGAGCATGATCCCAGCTCTCGCTTCTGCTTTCCTGGTCTCTGCGGGAACGGTGGTTCTGTAAGTCTATTCCTCCATTAAAGCTGTCTATATTTTGACAATTTGTCTGCATTTGCTTACGCCGTTACAGTATGGCTTGGTGTTCCTGTAGCACTATTGTCTTTTGGAGCAGGGACCTGTCTCTGGCATTTTTGCCTGCTTTTGGGACACTTTTCCTCCTACTGCCTTCATTCAGCCTTGAGATAAGGGGATGTATTTAGTTTTATTATAGCTTGGTGTGACTTGTTTGACTGATAGTTCTGAAAGACCTGCCATTTCCTGGGGAGGGAGAGGAGGAATGTTCTGGGGAGAGGGAATATATGGGAGGGAGACTGGGAGAGGATAGCAGATGGGAGGCTGCAGTAGATATGTGGTGTGTAAGAGAAGAGTGAAAAAAAGGCATTCAACTACCCAATTTCCAATTGAAATATGATTAAGCAACCATTATCAAAGTATAGGTCAAACATTCTTATTCAAGATATTTTAAAAGTAACAGCATGTTTAAGGTTCATACCTTTAATTTACCCCATCCCTCTCAAATGAAAATGAAAAAGTGTTTGCTCTCTTGTTTTGTAAGTTTTGAAATGCTTAAACTCAACAAAAAAAAAAAACTGGTTATTACACAAATTGTTATGAATTTTATGAAGATGACATGCCACTCTAAATTTGGAGACATCTCTGGAATTTGAGTAAAAAAATGGAGATATTAATTATACACATATTTTTATATAAGTATGTGTATAATGTATAATTTAGGTAAGCATAAAATACAATTTCTTAATGCTTTATTGGACATGATTGATATTTGTTCCTCATCCCTCTTACGTTATAAAAGTATAAATATTTTAAATTTTTATTTTTTAACTTATAATAGTTTTCTTTATTTTGGTTGTATATTTTATTATATTTCTTATTTCCGTTTTCTCCATCCAAATGCTCCCATATTCACTTCCCCAGTCTCCTTCAAATTCATGACCATTGCAGAAAACCACAACCAATCTAAATGCAGAATTTGGGAACCCAGTTCAAATGGATTCCTCTCCAGAATTCTCTCATACCTAGGGCTCAGAGAACATTGAATAAAGTGATAAAGAATGATTGTAGGAGACAGAGTATAAGAGACTTTGCCATGAGACTATGTTCCTTAGCACTATGAGAAGCTTTACCCCTGAAGTCTCATCAATATCACCACAGCATTGTGTGCTAAACAAGGATGAAGCCAATGAAAATGCAAAACTGTATAGGGAAAGGCCCATGAGGCTTCAACCTTACACAAAGAACTATAGACAACTAAATAAAACTGGGAGGTAGAGAAGTGACCCTCCCCAGGGAAGAGCACACCAAATGGGTGTCCTCCTTTTGTATTGACTCTCCTCTTCCACTCCAGTTTAATTCATCTCCCAGATATTTCATTTGCTATTTTATGTCACCTGTATCCTGCTGTTCCCCTCTCAAGCTGCCCTCTATTCTTTCCCAGTTTCTGTGGTTGCTCATCATATACACACGTCGAGGATTCAGCTTTAGAAACAGTAGGTGAGAAAGAGTATATGGTACTAAGTCAACACTACTTCTATCAATATAATTTTTCAAAGACCATCCATCTCCCTTCAAATTTCATAATTTTATTTACTATTGAATAATGTTTTCTTGTGTATATGTATCACATTTTCATTATCCACTTTCCTATTGAAGGAAATTTTCATTTGTTTTACAATTTCTTGCCTGTTGCAAATATGTCATCAGTGAACATTGTTGAGCAAGTGTTCTTCAGGCATATGTCAAACATAAATATATCTGCATCATACAGTAGATTTATTCTATGTGAGGATCTTTTAGACCGATTTCCAGAGTGGTTGCACCAATTTGCATTCTCAACAACAGTGAATAATGGCTTCTCTTTCTCAATATCCTCACCAGTATTTGTTTTCAGTTGTTTTGTTGTTCTTTGCCATTTTAACTGGAGTGAAATATCTAAGGAAGTCAATCCTTTTGAAATGATAATACTCCCCACAAAACCTATAAACCAACAAAAAATCCAGAACTAATTCAGTAAAACATTCACGCAAATGACTGGTCAAGGTAAGTTACTACCAAAACAATATAGATTGTCAATATGGTCCTTGGTTTGCTTCGTAGGGATTTAGTTGGGCTCTTATTTTTGAACACACCACATACTTAAGAGAAATGACTCAGACAAGTCTAGTTGTGTCTGATCTGAAAGTCCCTTTCCTATTGTTTAGCTTTCACAGCTCCAAAAATCGATACACAATCTACTAAGGTAGGGAAGTAATCAAACAGTCCTTTCCACCCATGATACCTATGAACATGACATTTACCAACATGGCAAAATATGTATAAAGAGTCAATAAGTGGAACTAAATGTTATGGTTTTGATCCCTTTAAGAGACAAGCCACACCCACTCCCTCCCCATCTGCTGAGGCAGGCTGATCTTCAGCTTCCGGCCTGAGCTCTCTTTCTCTTTTCCATCTTCCTCTCGGAGAGGCAGCTTCGCTTCTGCCTCTCTCCCCACTTCTCTGCTCCCCCCCTTCTCTGTCTCTTTCTCATCCTCCTCTCTCTCTCTCTTTCTCTCTCTCTGTCTCTGTCTCTCTCTCTCTCTCTCTCTCTCTCTCTCTCTCTCTCTC
>NW_026068053.1:6771407-6781185 GCF_014885135.2 Alexandromys fortis | reverse complement strand
GGACCAGCAGCCATCTCTGCCTGGGGCCCACTGCCTGCTGCCGCATGGCCGGCCACCACTGCTCTGAGACCAGCAGCCGTCTCTGCCTGGGACTGGCTGTTCCCAGGGCCCGTTGTCTGCTGCCACATAGCCTGCCACCACTGCTCAGGCCACTGCTCTGGGACCGGCAGCCATTCCTGTCTGGGACTGGCTGGTCCCAGAGCCCGCTGCCTGCCACCACATGGCCCGCCACCACCATTTGGGACCTACAGCATTTCTGCTGCCTACTGACGCGGGGATTATGAAGCATTTTTTTTAAAAAAAGAACAACACTAACATGTAGTAGACAACCAACAGCTATATAACTGTACTTGAAGCTCATTAAACAGAAAGAGAATCATGCCAAGTCCTGGAAATATAAAATAACCCACTACTGTTACTTTTGCTAGACTCAGCATAATCCTTTACCACATTCAAATTATTTTTGTTATACCCATATATAAATGTCGCTACCATCAAATATAATTGTACTAACCCTCATCAAAGAAACCTATCTTACACAAAATGGCAACCACTGAAAAACACAACTGTACAAAATGCAGAGATCTCAGTTTATACAAAATAGGGATCTCAGCCTCAACAGACACAAACCCAGAACCCATGATTAACTTTGCAGAAGATAGGGCAAGAAATCAGTAAGTCTTCTATGAAACAGTCTCTCCTAGAAATAAGTATATAAACAGGACTGTTCATGTTAACATGAAAGTACGATAATATCATGGAATCCCACCCATCAGCAACAAATGACTGCTATCCTCTACCACAGATGAACCTCCTTATTATTGTCCAATAAACAGTGATCAGTCTTAAAACTATTTGCATACAAACAACAAAAATGGACACGTTAAGTTGTATTTTGGTATTTGTGCTCACACACACACATACGTGTGTGTGTAACAATAATAATTTAAAATGGCTATCAAATTGGGAATGGAGGGAGGCAGAGGAAAGATTCCACTCTGGGTAACTGGGAGGGACCAAAGGAGTTAAGGAGTAGCAAGCCTGTGAAATTTGTTGAAGGGAATATTCTGCTTTTATAAATTATGAGTTATCTCTTTCTTCTCATCTTTCATCTTTCCTTCTTCAAAATAGACCTGTTTTTGAATACTTTCATTTCCAATTTGTCAAAATCTTGACATGGTAGAAGGGACTCTATGGGCAGATATAAAAGACGAGATTTAGGATGAAATGCCAGCAAGAGAGTCAGTATAACAGGCAATCAGGTAGCAAGCTACAGCTACATTTGGGAGAGCAAGCAGCCAGAACATACATCATTCCACAGTCTGTTAGGGTTCAGAGCTATAAAGTGTGTTAACAATGTGTTAAAAAGTATTTTGTATCTTGATAAGTATACTTTCACAAGTACAAAATGTATAAAGTTGTTTTCTATATGACTTAAAGTTGGAAAATCATCAAATGTGAATGCATCTATTTTACACATTTCTCGATTCTGAAGATGAATTGGCTCTACTTAGAATAATGTAGATATACATAATTCATGAACGTAATACATTTATTTTATAAAATTTGCTTTATTGATTTCAATTCTACAAGTCATTCATTATGGATTTATAATCAAGGCTGCCACATAACTCGTGTTAGAGTGAAGGGTCAGCAGATTTGGAGATACAACAATTGTATCTAAACAGTTCTGAGTCTAACAAATTTTAAGAGATAGTATAAATAATTGGAAATAATAAAAGGTAACATTTTCTGGATTATAAATTTGTAAGATATTTTAATTTAAGTATGCATAAATTAAATCTTACTGAGAGAAGATTATGCCTATTCTATATATTCTTGATAGCTGCTGTCCTATCAGCAGCAGAATTGAACACTTAAAGTTTATCACTCTGGGGCTCACACCTAAAATAGCAGCCATATGGTACTTTACCAAAAAAGTTTGTTATTTTAAATTAAATGATCAAATCATAAAGAGCTCTAACTTGATATGTAAAATATGGTTATATTTTAAAAATAAGCTTTTAAGATTTTAGAAATTGTTAAGGACTGAAAGTATAAGAAATTGAATAACCATGTGTTAAAATGATTTTGAATATAATAAAAATTTTGACTAAAAATGGTGAAAGAATTACAACGTGTCAAATTCAATATCCAGAATTTTAATTTTGTGCATCTAATTTTCTAAAGATAACTATTATAGTAAAAATTCTATTAATATAATTATCTACATTAAATACACAGTTCTAATGCCTAATGCCTACCTCATTGCCAAAATAATAATATTTTTATTGGAATTATGAAAGATGTTTCACAAAGATAATACAAAATTAGATTCCCCATCAATCATCAACAACCACCCTCAGTTATCCAGGGACTACTAATTTTGACATAGTCATAAGGACTTCCAAGTGAATTAGAAAAAAGTTAGTACATGAACTTCTAAGAAGAGCTAATTTCTATACTCTCAAAGTGTTCCACATAACAGAAACAGAAGGGTCATTGCCAAACACTTTTTATGAGGCTACAGTTACCCTGATAAAATACCACACAAAGACTCAACAAAGAAAGAATTAAAGACCAATCTCACTCATGAACATGGATACAAAAATTCTCAATAAAATACTAGCAGTCAGGGTTTCCTGCCCTGTGGGAAGTCTTCCCCCCTCCATCCAGGACTAGGAAGGTGAGCATCCAAACAGACTTGGCTCCCACAAAGTCATTACATGCAGTAGGATAAAAACCCAGTGCCATTGTCCGTGGCTTCTCAGTTAGCCCTCCTTGTCAGCCACGTCCAGGGAGTCCGGTTTGATCACATACTCCATCATCCAGCTGGCCTTGGTTAGCTCCCATTAGATCAGCCCCACCGTCTCAGTGGGTGAGAAATGGAAGGAGGGATGGAGGTGGAAATTTTTAGTTAAATAAATAAATAATAATAAAATAAAATACTGGCAAACTGAATCAATGAAAACATCAAAAAAAATCATCTGTCATGATCAAGTAGGCTTTTGTTAGACATGCAGGACTGTTTCAACATATGAAAATCTATCATTGTAATCCATCATATAAATAAATTAAAAGAAAAAAAAACATATGATCTTTTCATTAGATAGTGAAAACGCATATAATAAAAGCAATATACAGCAAACCAACAGCTAACATCAAACTAAGTGGAGAGAAACTCAAAGTGATTCCACTAAAATCAGAAACAAGACAAAACTGTCCAGTCTCTCCATATCTCTTCAACGTTGTTCTGTAAGTTTTAGCAATAGCAATAAGACAACAAAAGAAGTCAAGAGGATTTAAATTGGAAAGCAAGAAGTCAAAATTTTGCTATTTGAAGATGATATGATAGTATACATAAGTGACCCCCAGAAACTCTACCAGAGAACCCCTAGAGCTGATAAATACTTTCAGTGATGTGGCAGGATACAAGATCAACTCAAAGAAATCAGTAATCCTCCTATACACAAATGATAAGGAAGCTCAGAGGGAAATCAGAGAAACATCACCTTTCACCATAGCCAAAAATAACATATATAATCTTTGGGTAACACGAACCAAGAATGTGAAAGCCTTATTTGATGTGAACTTTAAGTCTTTGAAGAAAGAAATTGAAGAAGATACCAGAAAATGGAAAAATCTCCCATGCTCTTCGGTAGGAGAGAAAACAGTAAAAATTACAATCCTACCAAAAGCAATCTATAGATTCAATTCAACCCCACCAAAATCCCACACAATTCTTCACAGACCATGAAAAAAAAAACAATAATCAACTTCATATGGAAAAACAAAAACCCCAGGAAAGCCAAAACAATCTTTTACAATAAAGGAACTGATGGAGGCATTACCATCCCTGACATCAAGCTTTATGACATAGCTACAGTAATGAAAACAGCTTGGTATTGGCATAAAAAACAGAGACGTTGACAAGTGGGATCAAACTGAAGACACAGATATTAATCCACACACCTATGAACATCTGATTTTTGACTAAGAAGCTAAAATTATACAATGGAAAAAAGAAAGTATCTTCAAGAAATGGTACTGGCATAACTGGATGTCAATCTGTAGAAGAATGAAAATAGATCTATCTATCATCATACACAAAACTCAAGTCCAAATGGATTAAAGTCCTCAATATAAATCTGACCACACTGAACCTGATAGTAGAGAAAGTTGGAAGTATTCTTCAATGCATAAGCACAGGAGACCACTTCCAAAATATAATCCCAGTAGCACAGACACTAAGAGCAAAAATAAATAAATGGGACCTCCTGAAACTGAGAAGCTTTTATAAAACCAAGGACACAATCAATAAGACAAAAAGGCAGCCTACTGAATGGAAAAAGATCTTTACAAACCCCACATTAAACCAAGGAGTGATCTCCAAAATATGGAAAGAATTCAAGAAAATAGACAGTAAAATTTTAAATAACCCAATTACAAATGGTGTTCTGAACTAAACAGAAAATTCTCAACAGAAGAATTTCAAATGTCTAAAAGACACTTAAGGACATGTTCAACTTCCTTAGCTATCCGGGAAATGCAAATCAAAACAACTTTGAGATACCATCTTACACCTGAGAAGAAAGTGTGACACATTTATACATTAGAGTACTACTCAGAGGGAAATACAATGACATCTTGAATTTTGCATGAAAATGGATAGAATTTTAAAACACTATCCTGAGTGAGGTAACCCTAAAATGATGAATATGGTATGCACTCACTCATAAGTCGATACTAGCTATAAACAAAGGAAATTGAACCTATAGTTCATGATCTTAGAGGAGCTACGTAATAAGGTGATCCCAAAGAAAAATATATATGGACCCACCTGGGGGTTGGAGACAGACAGGGTGTCCTGACAGTATTAGGAGCATGAAGTGGAGGGGCAGTAAGTGGGAGGGGGAGAGGGTGAAGAGGAGGGGAGAAGGGGAACGTTGAGAAGAACTTGAGGGAATGGGACGGTCGAGATGGAGGGGGAACAGATATGGGGGCAAGGAGAGAGATACCTTGATTGTGGTAGCCATTATTGGGTAGGCAAGAAGCCTGGCTCTAGAGAAATTCCTAGGAATCTACAAGGATGGCCCCAGCTAAAACACTAGGCAATAGTGGAAAGGGTCCCAGATCTGGTATTGCCCTGTATCCAGATTGATGATTATCTTAAATATCACCATAGGGCCTTCGTCCAGCAACAGATGGCAGCAAAGGTAGAGTCCCACATCAGGGCAATGGACTGAGCTCCCAAGTTTCAGTTGAAAAGTAGAAGAAATGAGAATATGAGCAAAGAGATCAAGACCATGAGGGGTTTATCCACTGAAGCAGTTTATCTGGGCTAATGGGAGCTGACAAACTCCAGCCTGACTGGGAAGGAACAAACATAGGACCAAGCGATTTCTTTTGAATGTGGTTGACAGTTGCATGGCTGGGGAAGACTGAGGGGCCATTAGCAGTGGCACTAGAATTTGTCTCCACTGCATGTACTGGATTTTTGGGATCCTATTCTCTTTGGATATATACCTTGCTTAGCCTAGATGTAGTGGGGAGGACTTTGGGCCTTCCACATGGCAAGGTGCCTTGCCTTCACCTAGAATTGAAGGTGGATGGGGTAAGAGAGTATGTGGAGGGAATGGAAGGAGGGGAGGAAGTAGGAATTTGGATTGGTATTGTTTTAAAAAAATCTAATAAAAAATCAGTTAAAAATGTTAGTACATGAACTAGAAAATAGTTGCCTCTTATAGAAAAATCTACTGCTTCCTTGTTTGCTATATGATGGGAGTCTGATTTAAATTCCTGCAACTGAAGACATTTGATTTTGGTAGAAACCCAGTCAATATTTCTTTATGGACCCTGGCCAGGAAAAGTGGCTTCTTCCACTACTTAGGAAGATTATAACATCCTCCTGATACTCCAGTAGCTTGTTGTGTGTTATTCCCTGGAAATGGCTATATATCTCTAAAATTAAAGATACATAAGAGTGAAGGAAGTGTGAAATATTGCAATGGGTGGGACACAACTAGAGTTTTACTACTCAACCTGCGGACTTCCATCATTTCTTTTTTTTTTTTTTTTGAGAATAAGAAAAAAAAAGTTTCCGCCTCCTCCCAGCCACCCATTTCCCTCCCCCTCCCCCCACTCTTCTCCCCCTCCCCCCACTCCTCTCCCCCTCCCTCCACTCCTCTCCCCCTCCCTCTCCAGTCCAAAGAGCAGTCAGGGTTCCCTGCCTTGTGGAAAGTCCAAGGTCCTCCCCCCTCCGTCCTTGTCTAGGAAGGTGAACATCCAAACTGGCTAGGCTCCCACCAAGCCGGAACATGAAGTAGGATCAAAACCCCTTGCCATTGACCTTGGCTTCTCATCAGTCCTCATTGTTCGCCATGATCAGAGAGTCCGGTTTTATCCCATGCTTTTTCAGTCACAGTCCAGCTGGCCTTGGTGAGCTCCCAATAGATCAGCCCCACTGTCTCAGTGGGTGGGTGCACCCCCCGTGGTCCTGACATCCTTGCTCATGTTCTCCCTCCATCTGCTTCTCATTGGGACCTTGGGAGCTCAGTCCAGTGCTCCAGTGTGGGTCTCTGTCTCTATCTCCATCCATCACCAGATGAAGGTTCTATGGTGATATGAAAGATATTCGTCAGTATTGCTATAGGATAGGGTCAGTTCAGGTTCCCTATCCTCAGCTTCCCAAGGGACTAACTGGGGACATCGCCTTGGGCTCCTGGGAGCCACTCAAGGTTCAAGTCTCTTGCCAACACTAAGGTGGCTCCCTTAACTAAGATATGTGCTTCCCTGCTCCCCTATCCAACCTTCCTTTATCCCAATCTTCCTGTTTCCCCAAGTTCCCCCAATCCTCCCCTTCTTACTTTTCTCTCCCTGTCCCCCCTTATCCCCAACCCACCCCACCCCCAAGATCCCAATTTTGTCCCCGGCAATTTTATCTACTTCCCTTAGCCAAGAGGATAACTATATGTTTTTTCTTGGGTTCACCTTCTTCTTTAGCTTCTTTAGGTTCACCAGGTATACACTCCGTGACCTTTATTTATGGCTAGAAACCAATTATGAGTGAATACATCCCATGTTCATCTTTTTGGGTCTGGGTTACCTCGCTCAGGATAGTGTTTTCTATTTCCATCCATTTGCATGCAAAATTCGAGAAGTCATTGTTTTTTACCGCAGCATAATACTCTAATGTGTATATATTCCACACTTTCTTCATCCATTCTTCCATTGAAGGGCATCTAGGTTGTTTCCAGGTTCTGGCTATTACAAATAATGCTGCTATGAACATAGTTGAACAAATGCTTTTGTCATATGATAGGGCATCTCTTGGGTATATTCCCAAGAGTGGTATTGCTGGGTCCAGGGGTAGGTTGATCCCGAATTTCCTGAGAAACCGAAACACTGATTTCCAAAGTGGTTGCACAAGATTGCATTCCCACCAGCAATGGATGAGGGTACCCCTTCCTCCACAGCCTCTCCAGCAAAGGCTATCATCGGTGCTTTTGATTTTAGCCATTCTGACAGGTGTGAGATGATATCTCAAAGTTGTTTTGATTTGCATTTCCCTGATTGCTAATGAGGTTGAGCATGACCTTAGGTGTCTTTTGGCCATTTGAACTTCTTCTTTTGAGAATTCTCTGTTCAGTTCAGTGCCCCATTTTTTAATTGGGTTAATTAGCATTTTAGAGTCTAGTTTCTTGAGTTCTCTATATATTTTGGAGATCAGACCTTTGTCTGTTGCGGGGTTGGTGAAGATCTTCTCCCAGTCAGTAGGTTGCCTTTTTGTCTTAGTGACAGTGTCCTTTGCTTTACAGAAGCTTCTCAGCTTTAGTAGGTCCCATTTATTCAATGTTGCCCTTAGTGTCTGTGCTGCTGGGGTTATACTTAAGAAGCGATCTCTTGTGCCCATCTGTTGTTCCATCATTTTCTATAATCCTGTACTTAGGTGAAATTAAGAACCCTGCTTAGTTGATTTAATAGGCCATGTTCTCCTGATACCCTGCATACCCTCTAACTTTTACAGTCTTTCTCCATCTTACACAGGGTTCTCCAAGTTCGAAAGGAATGGACCTGGTGGAGAATTCTAATTTAGAATCTCTCTGCATAATGTCTGGCTATTATTCTGCACCCACTCCCATCTGCTACCTGATATATGAGTATAGCAGAATACCGTTAGAAATTAGAATTCATTGCATTGATTATTTTTTGCAAGTCATTTTTCATTCTACCATAGATCTCCAGGCTATCTTTCCTCTGTTTCCTGGCCTTGTAGGTATTGTAGGGCATGTACTCCCTCTCATGGTCTTGGGCTTCAATTATAGCAAATTCTGGTTGGTCACTCACATAAATTTTGTGTCATCATTGACCCAGGCAGGACAGATTGTAGGTAGAATGCTTAGTAGCTGGGATGGTATCTAAATTTGTTTTTCCATAGCCTGCAGAGTACTTTCTCACATGAAAGAGACAAGATTCCATGGCTGAGGGCTCCAGGAAGGTATCAACCTGCTCAACTATTTTTGATCAAAGAGTTGTGTGAATGTTTTCCTCAACAATGGAGTTGGTTCTTTAGTTAGTTTTCAGGGAATGACCTTTTTTTCTGGAATCAGTCTGGGTTCTCTAGGGATCTCTAAGAGAACTCTTCTACCAAAACTCAATCAAGTGAAATATAGTCTCACAACCAGAAATCTGGAATGGCTACAAAAGATGAGCAGTTCAGACTCAATATCTTTCATTAATAGGAGTTATCACTAGGTATTCATACTACGAGTATTACCTCACATGTTCCACAAGTTTTCCACTCCTTCAATGCTTTCCAATTACAGTTGTCTTTCCCAACACTCTCCTCTCTATCCCTCCACCATCTGATCTCTCTGGCTCCCATCCCCACCTGCTCCCAGTCCACCCACAAAATTTATACAACTTTGCCTTCCTAGGGAAGTACATGTGCCATGGCCCCTGAACTCTTGGGTCTGTGGAGTATACCATGATAATCATTTACATAAAAGCTAAAATCCACCTGTAATTGAGTACACACAGTATTTGTCTTTCTGGGTCTAGGCTATGCCCCTAATGATGATATTTTTCAAGTTCCATCCATTTGCCTGAAAATTTTATGATGTCATAATTGTAAAAGCTGAGTAATACTCCATTGTATAAATATACTACTTTTTATCCATTCATATATTGAGGGATATCTAGATTGTTTCCAGTTTCTGGCTATTATGGATGAAGCCTCCTTGATCACACTTTAGCAAGTGTCTCTCTAGTAGGATGAGACTCCTTTGAGTATATGGCTAAGAGTAGTAGAGTAAGACCTTGAGAAAAATCATTTCCAAATTTCCTAAAGAAAAAATATTGATTTCTTTAGTAGCTGTACAAGTTAGCAACACCACCACCAATGGACAACTGTTCCCCTTGCTCTACTTTTCTGCCAGCATGAGCAAACACTTGTGCTTTGCCACCTGATAAATGTAAGGTAGTATCTCAAAGTAGTTTTGATTTTCATTTCCCTAGTAGTTAAGCATGTTGAACATTTTCTTAATGGTTTCTCAATTATTTGAGATCCTTCTATTGAGAATTTTCTATCCAGATCTGTAACTCATTTTTTACTTGTATTATTTAGTTTGCTGTTGTCTAGTATCTTGGGTTCTTTAAATATTTTGGATATTACAACTCTATGGAATGGGAATTGATAAAAATCATTCTGTAGACTGACAGCTTGTCTGAGAGACAGTGTTTCTTTCTCTTTTTTTCTTTTTCTTTTTTTTTTTTTTTG
>NW_026068053.1:6768015-6770564 GCF_014885135.2 Alexandromys fortis | reverse complement strand
AAAAAAAAAATCATTGGAGATGTTTCAATATTCCAATATATTTTTCAAATCATTTCTTCAAAGGCTTGAAGTTTTGTCATACAGTTCTTTTGCTTTCTTGGTTAGAATTACTTCAAGATATTTTATTTTATTTGTAGCTACTGTGAAGGGTGTTGTTTTCTTGATTTATTTCTCAGTCATTATCATAAGCTAGTTGGTTTTTGAGGCTGGGTGAAGAGGAGGTCAAGGGGAGATAGTTTGTGGTATCCACAGGAGATGTGGGCAGAGAACAGGAGTAACAGCAGCTGGTGTTCTTTTGCGGTTATAGGCAAAAGCAGGTAAATGGAGTTTCTGGCAACCTAGCGGTTATTGAAGGTTCAAAGGCATCCAGCTTGTTCTTATTGTAGGTGTGACCTGTGCTTGAGCAGCGACTGTCTCTTCCACTTTGTTTTTGGTGTTTTTCCACAATGTGTGGTGGGGAATGAGGGCCATGGTGGATATTCTGTGAGATCCACAGAGGCATGGACAGGGTGAGGATGAGCTTCAGATGGTGGTCTGTTGTACTAGGTGATCCTGAGATTTAGATCAGAGATGAGAGAGTGATGGGATAGGTGCACAGGCAGACTACCTGGTCTTCTGGCAGGTATGGCCTGCCTTATATAGATTTTCTTAATCCAGTTGATTCTCCTCTAGTTCTAAAAGTGATACTCTTAATTAGAAGTAGTTTAGAGTTTGTCAAGTACTTTTCCAATACATATTTGTAAAGCATTGGGTTTAGTTTATTTTAATGTGTATAATAACAAAGAATGGGCATATTGTTTGTTGATTTGTTTTAAACTCAAGTTATAAATATACTCATGGATCTATCTCAATAACACTCCACAAAGGGATATAAATTCTAACATGAATTTCAGAAATATCAAAGCATGTTGGATCCATCTATTTGGTTAATCACCTTACATGTTTTCAGCAGCATTGCATTTCTGGGACAAACCCAAGTAATGAGGTTTTATCATATCCTATTTGCTGTTGGATTTCTTTTTATAAAATTTCAATAATAACTTTGTACATTTTGTTCAAGTGATGTTGATTTGCTGTTTAATTTGTTGTAATTTGCGTGGTATACTATAATAATCAAGTAATCTTACTCTTGAAGACAAGAGAGTTTGTTTTCTTTCCTTGGAGAATATTAATGATAACTAAACTTAAGCAATGTAGTAATAGTTTATCTTATTCTTTGTTAGAGGGTTTTAAGAGTTATGTGAAAGGAGCAAAGATTAGAAAAACCTTAACAGAAATAATTATTGCAAAATATATCATGTCACAACACAAATCCTGCAAGTAAATATGTATTCACTCAGTAATCACCTAGGTCAGTTGATAAAGTGCTTGCACCATAAACACAAGGAAGTGAGTTCAGATACCCTACATTAACTTGTTTTCTGTTTTGTAAAAAAAGGTAATGCACAACTCTAATCTCAGTATCAAGGGGAAAAGACAACAAGAACCCTACAGCTTTCTAGCCAAGACTAGCTAAATCAATGAGCTCCATATTTAGTGAAGGAATTTATTTTAAAACCCAAGATAGATAAGGATAGTTAAAAAATGATAGATGAAAACACCAGACTTCAGCTTCTGTCTTCCTCATGTACACACAAACACATGCACATGCATAAATTTGAACCTACATAAACATACATACCTGAGAATACATTTGACCACATACACAATTATGCATCATACATGCAGCCTATATTTAATGTATCATTTTATTTTATTGATTAAAATATTTGCATTTATGAAGTATGGTGTAACATTTTGACTCATTTGTGCATTTAAGTAAAAATCAGAGTAATCAGAAATTTATCTAAATAGACATTTATTTTATGTAAATATGTTCAAATTACTCTCATCTACATATACACAATCATTCACCCATAAAATGCATTGTACAATACTAAGTTGTATTAACAGTAATTTATCATAGAACATCAGACCTTATTCCTTCTAACTTTATTCATTGGTGAATATCCAATCAACCTCATATCTTCCTTGTCTCTATACATTGCTATTCTAATCAATACTCAGCTTTTGATATATAATTTTTCTACATTGTATTTATACTAAACATGATATAGAATCTGTTTTTTTTCTCATAATGTATTTTAAGTTGCTCTTTGTTGTACTTGTTTGTTTTGTTTTATCAACTTGATAAAATTTGGAGTTATGAGGAAAGAGGAATCAGTTGTGCACTGGGATCCAGAGGAAAATAAGTGGAGCCTCATAAGTCAAACACACAATTATTGACACTATTAAGTTTGTTATTGCTTTGATTTGATTCTTGACTTAAGCCCTGAATTTTCCCTCCTGGACTCAACAAGTATTTATAGGTGTTTTAGAACAGAGACCTCCATCTGGGTGCTGATGTGCATGTCTTTAATCCCAGCACTCAGAAGGCAGAGGAAGGCAGGTCTCTGTGAGTTTGAGGCTAGCTTGGTCTACAGAAGCTAATTCCAGGACAGGCTTCAAAGCTGCAGAGAAACCCTGTCATGAAAAACCAAAAACCAAAA
>NW_026068053.1:6759601-6764163 GCF_014885135.2 Alexandromys fortis | reverse complement strand
AAAAAAAAAAAAAAAGCCACCAATGGTTGAGAGACAGTGGATATTTTAGCGAGAAACTTAAACTTTGAAAAAGGCTTTTGACATTTTAAAGAAATTCGGATGTCTTAAGGAGACAGACTTTTGAAAATGAAGTTTTAAATAAGGTGGGACTTTGAAAAGTTTGAATGTTTTATATTGTTATATTAATATAAACATATCATCTTAGACAAAACTGAGTAAGAAAATGTTGTAGTTGGATGGTGATGTGTCTGTGTGCCATGTTGACAATGGGTCAGTGTGGGGTAAGTGTTGCTATTTGCTTGTTTGTTTGTCTGTTTTCTCAACTTGACACATGCTAACATTATCTGGAAAAAGGAAACTTAATTGAGAAAATACCATCTATCATTGGTTTTTAAACAACTTTTTCTAATTAATAATTGATGTAAGAGGACCCAGCCTACTGGAAGTGGTGTTATTCCTCTGCCCATTGCCCTGGATGGTATAAGAAAATGAATTGGTTCCTTCATGTAGAGGAAGGTCGTGAGCAGAATTCCTCTATGCCTGTGCCTTTAGTTTGTGCCTATATGTCTCTGTCTTGAGTTCTTGACCTTATCTCAGAGATTGACTATGACCAGAGAAGTGTAAGATGAAATAAACTCTTCCCTTAGCGAATTGCTTTTGATCTTAGTGCATTTCTCAATATATATATTGAGAAAAGGAAAAAAAAAGTTTCTGCCTCCTCCCAGCCTCCCATTTCCCTCCCCCTCCTCCCACCCTTCTCCCCCTCCCCCCACTCCTCTCCCCCTCCCTCTCCAGTCCAAAGAGCAGTCAGGGTTCCCTGCCCTGTGGAAAGTCCAAGGTCCTCCCCCTTCCGTCCATGTCTAGGAAGGTGAACGTCCAACTGGCTAGGCTCCCACCAAGCCGGAACATGAAGTAGGATCAAAACCCCGTGCCATTGTCCTTGGCTTCTCATCAGCCCTCATTGTTCGCCATGATCAGAGAGTCCGGTTTTATCCCATGCTTTTTCAGTCACAGTCCAGCAATGGGAATATACCCAAGAGATGCCTTATCATATGACAAAAGCATATGTTCAACTATGTTCATAGCAGTATTATTTGTAATAGCCAGAACCTGGAAACAACCTAGATGCCCTTCAATGGAAGAAAGTGTGGAATATATACACATTAGAGTACTATGTTGCTGTAAAAAGCAATGACTTCTCGAATTTTGCATGCAAATGGATGGAAATAGATCTTAGTGCTTTTATCAGAGAAGTAGGAACACAAGCTTAAGCAGTGTTCTCAATTTGGTTAGGCATTGACTTTTGCAGTATCTAGGGATATTTTTGTCCTTTACAACTGAGAGATAAGCTACTGTCTATGGAATAGGAGAACAGAACTACTTCTCAGCACTCTATAATGCACACAATAAGCCCTCCCAGAAAGAACTGTTCTGATTTAAATGTCACTAGTGTTGGGAATATAAACCACTAATAGGATTCATCATTCCATACACACTAAGCAATTATGAAATAATATAAAGTTATGAAGCTGGTTACCAAAGTAAATTCAGGTACAAGACCTTTGCATATTATTTGGGGGAAATTGGGTGAAATGAGTGACAACTGAGCTGTGCAAAAACTCACACTACATATAGCTAAAAAGAATTTATAGTATTAGTTCAGAATGTGAAATATTAATATCTAAAGTTACTCTGTCCTCAATCCTCTTCTATTTTTTTAATTATCTTGAGTAAGTTTTGTATTTTCTAAGCAATATACCCTTTAACACATACTAACATTTTTTTTTCATTTTAAATAAGGAACACTATCCACTTTCTGTGTGCCATAAAAACATAGAATATCCTGAAGGAATTTAATAATTTTGTTAATTTTCCATGACTTTTTACAGTTGGGTTTTGTTAGTAAAAGTGAAACTATTTTTTTTTTTACCTACTGTAATTATAATTTTTAAAAACATTTAATTTGAAAGAAAAAGAGTTTCTCTTAACAAACATACTTGTAGGTTAGTAAAAGAGAAGCAGGGTATGGAATTATGGTAATGTTTGATGAGTGATGTGAAGAAATGACAAGTGCTGGAGAACAGTATCTGGATAAAAGAAAAAAATATTTAAGACTTTAACATGGCCTTAACATGATTATCATTTTAGGAATGTGATGCTGAATATCAAATAAAGTGCCCATAAACAAGAGAATCAGAAAATACACAGAGAGATCATCCCATATCACATAAATGACAGGTGGAATTTCTAGAAGCTGAAACTACACTACTGGGATGGTAACAAATTAAGCAGGTTTTTTAAAGTCTTATTGATATCAAGAATTTTAAACATCAAAATAGAAATTCAAGAATCTATGAGAAGTTTTAAAATAGTAGGTATCAATTTTCTAATGTTTTATATGGGCATATGAGTCTGCATAAGGAATAGTTAAAACTTAATTTAGTTATAGTATTTCAGTTTTTTAGAATATTATGCATAATACAGTTCAGGATTTGAAGTTTCAGAAAGAAGTATAGTACTTTTCAGTTTACTTAATTTTAACTAGAAGGTAACCTTGATTTATCTAGAGAGTGTCAAATTATCTTAATGAATATTTGCTTGATTCCAAGAATAATAGCTGTAGTTTAATACTGCAGGTTAGCACATATTTGTATCATTAAGGAAGTTTTGTAATGGGTCTTCACTGATTCATTCCTTTACATTTCACACATACACGCAGTTCATTTGTGTGCTAATTAAACTTCACTTGTTTTTCCCTTTGTAAGTTTATGCAATGTGATTTTGTATTGCATTTTAACCCTTGGAGGCTATAGGAACAATCCAACATGTCAAATTAATTGTAATGTTAATGTCCCAGAATGTAGGAGTAAGTTTTTTACAACATGACATTGTTCATATTAGTTTTAACTTGCATTGAGTACAACTCTTTCCTATTCCTTTAAGACCTTCAACTGGCACCCAAGAGTGTGAGTTCAGAGCTAATCTGTGACCTCTAAAGGAGCAAACTAATAACATCTCTACATTATTTGAGTACCTTTGTCCCTTCTTTTAATTTTTAACAGACACTATGCATTCTTGTATCTTGTTTTCAAGAAAAAAAAATCTCCCTAGATAATTGCTTTAAAGCAAAAAGAATAGTAACTCCAAAATTGTAATTTGCAATTGTCATTACAAAGTTAATACATGAAGTGCAGTACTATTTCTCTAGAGTTTTACAGCCTTTAAATATTTTCCCTGCTATCTCCACATAAATAGGATTCAATCTTCAAGTCAAATCTTAGCAAATTTCACCTGGGAGTTATTGCAAATACCTCTTGTCCATAGCTGCTGTGCAGAAAGGAATATTTTACCTTTTCATGTAAATCTGAGTCCCCAAATCCTAAATTTAGTTCTTAAAACATAAATGAACTGAATATAATGTTAATGACTTTAAATTCTTGTACCCATGTTTGTTAGTTTCTAATCCATACTTCCATATCTATTGTAATAATAGTCTTACATGATCTGATTTTAATATATCCAGAATCTTTGCTTACTTTTCAATTAATAGCAACAAACAATATTCTGAGGAGTGCTTTGAAGGCATTGACTTTGGCAACTTGTCCAACCAAAACATTACTGTCACTTTAAAAAGCATTTAGACATTGGAAGCACATGTCATGTTTTCTTTCTTTTTATTTATTTATTAAAGATTTCTGTCTCTTCACCACCACCGCCTCCCCTTTCCCTCCCCCTCCCCCAATCAAGTCCCCCTCCCTCGTCAGCCCAAAGAGCAATCAGGGTTCCCTGCCCTGTGGGAAGTCCAAGGACCACCCACCTCCATCCAGGTCTAGTAAGGTAAGCATCCACGAAACTGCCTAGGCTCCCACGAAACCAATAGGTACAGTAGGATCAAAAACCCATTGCCATTGTTCTTGAGGTCTCAGTAGTCCTCATTGTCCTCAATGTTTAGCGAGACCGGTTTTAACCCAGGCTTTTTCATACTCAGGCCAGCATGTCATGTTTTCTAACTGAACAAGATAATAAATTCAGAAAGCAATTGATATAGGAAAATAACCATATCTAATAGTCTTTACTGAACCTGGAACTGTGGAGTATATATTATCATTAGAAAGATCAATAGCCCTCGTACAATCAGGGTGTTTATTGTTACTTTTTCCAGTATTTTTACAACTTGGAAAATTGCCTCTACACAGAGGTGTAGGAGAGAAATAGGATAGGAGGCAGAAGGGAAGAACTCAACTACGAAGGTATTGGTGAAACTTGATGGGGGACAATTGCTTTAGCAAATGCTGCCAGATGTCAATATTGGTTAATGCCACAAACTCTTCCCACAGAACTAAACTGTCTTAGTACTTCAATAGTGAAATTTATGTATATGTGTGTATATATATATGTAATTTTTATAAAGAAAAAGTGGTCACAAATTTGAGGGGCATTAAGGAAGGGAACATGGGAGAGCAAGATTGGGGTAAAGGAAAGTAGTATGGTTGTATTTTAATCAAAATAAGGAAATCATTAAGAAAAATCTTGATTCATAGCAAAGCTGGGTAGAAGGTAAG
>NW_026068053.1:6749056-6759554 GCF_014885135.2 Alexandromys fortis | reverse complement strand
ATATATATAATTACATATATATCAGAAAAATATTACCATTGAGACTGGATGTAAACATCAACAATAGAAGCAA
This sequence comes from Alexandromys fortis, assembly GCF_014885135.2. Lineage (NCBI taxonomy): Eukaryota > Metazoa > Chordata > Mammalia > Rodentia > Cricetidae > Alexandromys > Alexandromys fortis. The sequence continues at coordinate 6,759,481 of NW_026068053.1, read as the reverse complement.
TGAATTTGTGCTAGCTTGAATGAAAATGACCCCAGAGGTTCATAGGGGGTGGCACTATTGGGAAGTCTGTTTTTGTTGGAGGAAGTGTGTCATTAGAGGTAGGATTTTCAATTCTAAAAGTCAAGTCAGGCCATGTTGTGTGCTTTCTTCCTTCTGCCAGCCTATTTGGATGTAGAACTCTCCAGAATTGTGTCTACGTGTGCCACACCACATGATGATGACATGGACTAAATCTTCACATCTGTAAGCTAGCTCCAGTTAAATGCCTTCCTTTTTAAGAGTTGTTGGGTTCAATGTGTCTCTTCATAGTAATGGGAACTCTAACTGAAGACAGAAGTTGATACCAAGGACTCAGAATTTGCTGTGATAGGCTGGACCTTATTTTTATATGGAGAAATTTGGAATATTTTGGGTCTTTGGACTAGAAAGGTAATAGGACAATTTAAGTGAGACCTAATGGGCCATCCTAGTGGGAACTTCGGAGACAGTAGTATTGAGCATAGTTTAAACTGTGGGGACCTGGCTCAAGAGGCTTCAGAGCAGATGAATTAAAATAATGTAGAGGTCAATCTTGTGATGTCTTGGTGAAAATGTGGCTAATTTATGTCATGGTCTAAAAATATGCCTGAAGATAAATTGAAATGTTATGAATTAATAGCTTTGGCAGAGGATATTTCCACAAACCCTAGTGTTGACTGTGTTGCTTAATTATCAGTGGCCATAATTATGCAGATCTATAATGAAAAGGCACAAGCTGAGAAAGGAAAATGCAAAATGTACCATTTATGGTGAAAAGGGTATGACAGAGTTAACAGATTTAAGTCTTTAGTCCTTTAGGAAGAAGTGATCTCAGAATAAGAACCCACCCAACTAAGCTTGCAACTTGTGAAAAGGAATTAAAGAATGGTGAAAATGAGCTTTAAAAAAAAAGCTTAGTCCTGAGTGTGGTGGTGCACAACTTTAATCCCATCACTCAGAAGGTAGAGTTTGGTCAATCTGTGAGTTCAAGGCCAGTTTGCTCAACATAGCAAAAGTCATGATAACCAAGTTTAGGAAGTGAAGGAAATGATAAAGAACAGAAAGTAGGTGAAACTGTTACTGTACCATGTTCCAGCACCAGCAAGCAGCAGAACTTGGCAGCTTCAGTCATGTGCTTCTTGTTTTAGAGGCAAGGACAGAAGAAAGGTATATGAAATCTTACCCAAAGTTTAAAGAAAGCCAAATGCCAAACATGAAGCATGAATCATCCTACATGAAGGTCCAGAAAGGTCATTGTGTGAAGCTATAAAAATGAGACCCAAAGATATTAAATATTCTTGAATTGTTAAATACCTGCCAAGGAATGCTGATATCAGGAGTAGAGCCAGTCCATGGGAGAGAGAAACAGGCGTGGGAGGCTGTATTGAAGTCAGTAAAACTAAAAGTACTTGGAGATCTGAAGAGACTTTGCCCTAAAGAATGGGGATGCAGAATTTAAAATTTGACTAGCTGGTTTTCAGTATAGCTTTGGTCAAGTATTTCCTCACTATGCTTGCTTCCTAACTTTTGGAATGGTAATGTGTGTCCTGTGCCATTATATGTGAGAATTAATGTGATCTGTTTTTTTTTTTTTTTTCATTTAGATATTTTAGAAGATTACAGTTAAGAGATCCCCATGTGTCAGACGATATTTTGGACTTTTAAACAGGGTTGAGACTGACAGACTATGAGGACTTTTAAGTTATATTGAATGTCTTCTGTATTGTACTATGGCTACAAGCCTGTGGAGGCCAGGAACTAGAAAGTGGTGCTTTGGATGAAAGTGTCTCCTATAGTCTCATAGGGAGTGGCATATTTTGTGTAGACTTGTTGGAGTAAATGTGTCATTGGAAGTAGGCTTTAATTACCAAAGTTAGGTCCAGTGACATTCTCTCATCCTATTATCTGCTGACCTGAATGTAGAACTCTCTGCTACCTCTCCAGGACCACATCTACCTACCTGTACTACACCATCTATCCTAACAATGGACTTAACATATGCATGTATAAGCAAGCCCCAATTAAAGGGTTTTATTTATAAGAGTTGCCATGGCCAAGGTGTCCCTTTTTTGCATTTATTATTATTATTTATTTAAAAATTTCCACCTCCTCTCATTTTCCTCCTGCTTCCCCCATTCCCCTTCCCCTCCATCTCCAGTCCAAAGAGCAGTCGGTGTTCCCTGCCCTGTGGGAAGTCCAAGGTCCTCCTCACTTCATTCAGAACTAGGAAGGTGAGCATCCAAACAGACTTGGCTCCCACAAAGTCATTACATGCAGTAGGATCAAAACCCCGTGCCATTGTCCTTGGCTTCTCAGTCAGCCCTCCTTGTCAGCCACGTTCAGAGAATCCAGTTTGATCACATGCTCCATCATCCAGCTGGCCTTGGTGAGCTCCCATTAGATCAGCCGCACCGTCTCTGTGGAAGGGTGCTCCCCTCGGTCCTAACTTCCTTGCTCACGTTCTTCTGCTCCTCATTTGGACCTTAGGAGCTCAGTCCAGTGTTCCAATGTGGGTCTCTGTTTCTAGCTTCATCCATCGCCAGATGAAGTTTCTATGGTGATATGCAAGATATTCACAGTATGGCTATATAATATGAGATCCTAGAGAAGCTAAATAAGGTGAATCCAAAGAAAAACATATAGTTATCCTCCTGATATTGGAAAGAGACAAGATTGCCAGGCAAAAATTGGAAACTTGGGGGCGGGGATGGGATCGGGGTAATGGGAAGTGGGGAGAAAAAAGTGAGAAGGGGACGATGGGGACAGCTTGGGGTAATGGGATGGTTGGGTTGGAGGCAGGGTGGATATGGGAATACGGAAGTATATATCTTAATTAAGGGAGCCATTTTAGGGTCGGCAAGATACTTGACTCTATAGATATTCCCAGGTGTCCATGGAGATGTCCCCAGATAGTTCCTTGGGCAGCTTAGGAGAGGGAGCCTGAAATGGCCAAGGTGTCTCTTTATAGCCCTAACTAAAACAGGGCTGTTTGCTTCAAATCCATTCAGATTCATAGGACCCATTGTAGTTCTACTGAAATCTAACTAATGCCCATATAACACCATAAACATCCATTTCATATGATTTTCCTACATGTTGAAAGAATGGACCTTAAAATTAAAATATTTCTAGACCAAGTAGAGAGGCTGATTTAGGAGGTTTGGGGATTTTTTTTTTTTTTTTGATAGTTTTAGAGATCACGGCCCGGGAGAACAAAAGCCATCTGCTTTCACTGAAGAAGCCAGGTTGAAGAGATCTAGTTCAGAGTTCAGTAACCTAAAGACCAGTCTGGCTTGGATGATCCTGACCAACAATAGAAGATCTCAGGTGAGGATAGAAATATTTGTCAGCTCAGATATATGGGAACATTAGGTACAGAAAAGTAGAGACCACCTTCTAGCACACAACCTTCAAAAGAGTTACTGTTTCTTTCTACGCTATCAACTATCAGCAGTTATATAAAAATTAAGAAGTTTTCTACTTGAAAGTAATTTGAAAAATTCCTTGGAAAAAGCATAGTCAGCCTGAGAAAAGTAAAGAAATATGTGATGACAGAAAATATATGCAAAGGATCAGAAAGGAACTATGTCAACGAATGATCACATAGTATGACAATGTGGCCTTAATAATACTATCATTTTGGGGGAAATTTTTAAAACATTTTATTTAATATTTATAGACACATACAATTTGTTTTCATAAAAGCATCTCACCTTCTCTCTACTTATTCTTCCTCTACTCTCTCCAACACTTCAAGAAAATATCTTCTGAATTTGCTATTGAGGACTACATGGGTTCAGCAGTTTGAATGAGAATGACCCCCATAAGTTCATATATTTTAATGTTTAGCCCCCAGTTGCTGAACTGTTTGGAAAGGATTAGGAGGTGTGGCCTTTTGGGATTAGGTGTGTCAGTGGGGGTGATTTAAGAAGTTTCAGGACCCCATGCCAGGACCTGTGCATTTCTATCTGCTGTGTATGGATCAGGGTGTAGGTCTTATCTACTTCTTCAGCACCATGCCTGCCTGCTTGCCACCATACTCTTCATGGCAGTGAGTGACTAACTCTGAAGCTGTAAAAAGCTCTGAAGAACAAACATAGAGTATGACCCTGTACTTACCTACAAATCACTGTGAAATATTTTAATAAGAACACCTTTCATCTTTAAAACAAAACAAAACAAATGTGCCAGGCAATGGTGGTGCACGCCTTTAATCCCAGCACTCAGGAGGCAGAAGCAGGTGGATCTCTGTGAGTTTGAGGCCAACCTGGTCTATAAGAGCTAGTTACAGGACAAGCTCCAAAGCAACAGAGAAGCCCTGTCTTGAAAAACCAAAAAAGAAAAAAAAAATATTTAAAGCAGAACTTCCATTTTCCTCCATTTAATGAGTGATGATTTAATTAACAGTCCAAAGCCCAAATCTATATTTCAGTGTTACATTTCCAATTGAGTAAAGAAAAATAAATTTTAATATTTTTGTCATGCTTGCAATTATAGACAAGGTGAAAATTATGTGCCTTGATTTATTCTATAAAATATTTATACTTGTTGTATAAATAACAGTATAAAATAAAGTCATCATTTCTGATGCAGCAAGGCAATATTTGAGAAATACTTAAAGCAAAGAGAAAATAAATGAAAGTTAAAAAGCATAACATCTTACAATTGTATCATTAATAAATTCCATGTAACCCCAGATTAAAACTGAAAGCAACTAAAGAATGTTGAGAGCAAGAGAAGCAGTCCTTCATTGGGAAAAAAATTCCCAATTTAATCCACTATTAATCCAATAGAAAGCAGTCATTCTCAAACTTAGGAAGATAGAGCTAAAGTTGTATGGATTGGGCATGTTGTGTTTATATATTTAGAAATATATAGGTTTTATTTAAAGAAAAATATAATAATGTGAGAAAGAGCAAAGGGGCTGCATCTTCAAGATTTAAGGGAAGAAAGGGAAAGGAGATATGATGCAGTTGTATTTTGATCTTAGGAAAATCTTAATTATAATATCTGTAAACAAATACAAATGCTGTGTTATTCAGAAGTAATTATCTTGTTGATATTTACAAAGAAATACAGGACAAGCAGACCAGTAACTGTACATATGTCAAAGCATCTGATATCACTTCCTAAGGTGTCTGCATTAATATTCACTAAAACCATAAAAAGAGTGAGAGGATCTAAATATGATTTGATATTAATTGGGTATACTTTTTTCCTATTATTATTATTATCATTAAAAATTTTCACCTCTTCCCCTCCTTCCATTTCCCTCCCCTATCCCCCAACTTCCCCTCTCCCTCCCTCTCCAGTCCAAAGAGCAGACAGGGTTCCCTGCCCTATGTGAAGTCCAAGGTCCTCCCACCTCCATCTAGGTCTAGGAAGGTGAACATCCAAACAGGCTAGGCTTCCACAAAGCCAGTACATGCAGTAGGATCAAAACCCAGTGCCATTGTCTTTGGTTTCTCAGTCAGTACTCATTGTCTACCACGTTCAGAGAGTGCGGTTTGATCACATTCTCCATCAGTGCCAGTACAGCAGGCCTTGGTGAGCTCCCATTATATCAGCCCCACCATCTCAGTGGATGGGTGCACCCCTCGCGGTCCTGACTTCCTTGCTCCTGTTCTCCCTCCTTCTGCTCCTCATTTGTACCTTGGGAGCTCATTCCAGTGCTCCAGTGTGGGTCTCTTTCTCTATCTCTATCCATTGTCAGATGAAGGTTCTATGATGATATGCAAGATATTTATCAGTATGGCAATAGGATAGGACCATTTCAGGCTCACTCTTGTCAGCTGCCCAAGGAACTAGCTAGGGACATCTCCTTGGACACCTGGGAACTCCTCTAGAGTCAAGTCTCTTGCCAAGCCTAAGATGGTTCCCTTAATTAAGATATATACTTCCCTGTTCCCATATCTACCCTTCCTCCATCCCAACCCTCCAATTCCCCCAAGCTCTCCCCCTCCTCCTTTTCTCACTTATCTCTCCCCATCTCCCCATACCACCCACCCCACCCCCACCCCCAAGTACCCAATTTTTGCCTGGGCATCTTCTCTACTTCAAGAAACTAGACTTTAAAATGCTAATTAACCCAATTAAAAATGGGGCAATGAGGAAAAGAAGGAGGGAGAATATGAGCAAGGAAGTCAAGACCATGAGGGCTGCACCCACCCACTGAGAGGGCGGAGCTGATCTACTGATCTATTGGGAGCTCACCAAGACCAGCTGGACTGGGACTGAAAATGCATGGGATAAAACTGGACTCTCTGAATATCGTGGACAGTGAAGGCTGCTGAGAAGCCAAGGACAATGGCACTGAGTTTTGATCCTACTGCATGTACTGGCTTTATAGGAGACTAGTCTGTTTGGATGCTCACGTTCCTAGACCTGGATGGAGGGGGGAGGACCTTGGACTTCCCACAGGGAAGGAAACCCTGACTGCTCTTTGGACTGGAGAGGAAGGGTGGGGAGTGGGGTAGGGGGAGTGGGGAAAAGGGAGGCGGGAAGGAGGCAGAAATTTTTAATAAAAAAAATAATAATAAAAAAATAAAAAAGGTAAAAAAAATGGGGCACTGAACTGAACAGAGAATTCTCAATAGAAGAAGTTTAAATGGCCAAAAGACACTTAAGGTCATGCTCAACCTCTTTAGCGATCAGGGAAATGTAAATCAAAACAACTTTGAGATACCATTTTACAACTGTCAGAATGGCTAAAATCAAAAACACCAATAATAGCCTTTGCTGGAGAGGATGTGGAGTAAGGGGAACACTCATACATTGCTGTTGGGAATGCAAACTTGTGCAACCACTTTGGAAATCAGTGTGGTGGTTTCTCAGGAAATTAGGAATCAACCTACCCCAGGATCCAGTAATACCACTCATGAGAATCTACCCAAGAGATGCCCAATCATACTACAAAAACATTTGTTCAACTATGTTTATAACAACATTATTTGTTATATATGTTTATAACAACATCATTTGCCAGAACCTGGAAACAACCTAGATGCCCCTCAATGGAAGAATGGATAAAGAAAATGTGGAATATATGCGCATTGGAGTACTACTCAGTGATAAAAAACAATGATATCTTAATTTTTTTCATGCAAATGGATGGAAATAGAGAACACTATCCTGCATGAGGTAACCCAGACCCAAAAAGATGGATATGGTATGTACTCACTCATAAGTGGATTCAATCAATAAATAAAGGGCATTGATGCTATAAGTCGTTATCCTAGAGAAGCTAAATAAGAAGGTGAACCCAAAGAAAAACATATAGTTATCCTCCTGGATATTGGAAGTAATTAGGTATACTTTAAACAAAATTTATTTTAAAGTTCAAGTTAATATCTAATACAATATTATATTTTGCACATATATTGTTCATATGAATATTTAGTATATTTTAATAAACATATTGTTTTCATAAATTATAAATTCTTTCTCTTTTTACACAATTATCATGTAATACCTTGATCTTAGTCTCCATGAGTGTGTTTGCTTTCTGTAGTTTTTATTGCTGTTGATATATATTTTATTCTATTGTGACCATACAGAATGCAAGTTATTATTTCAATTTATTTCTTTTTTGTCTTTCTATGTATGTTAAAATGTGGATAATCTTGGAGAAAGTTCCATAGGCTGCTGAAAAGACTACCTGTTCTTGAATGTTAGAGTGGATGCTTATATAGATGTGTCTGTTAGATCCATTTGAGTTATGATGACAGTTAGCTCCAATAAAACTCTGTTCAGCTTTGTTTAGATGACTTTTGTATTGGGGATAGATTCACAAAGGTTGTAAGAACAAAATATTTCAAAAATAAATGTTCAACAAATCATTTTTATCATGTTTAATTTAGTCAATTTGTTTTTGTCTGTGTGGGAATATGTGTAGTAGAGCAAAAGTACCCATCAAAGTCAAAAGATCGGATTCAATCCTATAGATAGATTTACAGGTATATGAAAGCTACTTCATCTTAACATGGAGTATTCAACTTAGGTTCTTTTCAAAATTGGTATACACTTAACCTCCAAGACATCAATATAGCCTTAAGAAAAAGTTTAAGATACCCTTGTATCTGAGTGCACACAAGAGCAAAAACATTTGTTATTTCATGGACTCAATAAATTTCATCAAGAACAAAAATGAATGAAACAATGATCAATGAAAATTATTCTATAGTTTGTAGATTTTGTATGTTAGGTAGACATTGTGCTTTTATTTCTTGGTGGAGAAAAAGATTGGAGATTTTCTGTTTTTTATGTTTCTTCTCAATCCTAAAATTTGATTATAGTAAATATTGTCCTTTTAGTATTTATTATCCCTTGCTGAAACACTTTTCTATTACTAGGTAATTATACTTTTCTATGGTACCATTAGTTTTTAGAAAGAAAGTAATTAAATATTGAAATTAATTCACAGATCACATTAGTTAAAGAGAATTTTCTAGGGTATCATATTGGAAGATACTTAGTCAGTATTTACAAATGCATCTGTAACTTGTACCAGAAGTTAAACAACTTTTAAATCAATTGTAAAACAAAGCATAATCTTACAAATATGATTAATTCCACAATTCAGCCAACAATAAAAATTGGCCAAGTTTGAATTGCTTCTACCAGTGGTTATCATTTTTCATGTTTACTGATCTTATTCATTAAATAAAATTTCTTACTTAGATCAAATTATCTATTGCCTTATGTCTAATAAAACCAGTTGGTGGTTCTATTTTAGGAGATCAAAGATAGATGAGCCCTTTCTGCAAGAAGTGTAACACTAAGAAAAAATGAAATTCAAAACCACAGTTCATTTCTAGTTTGGTCTCTCTGTCTTATACTTGCATTTGAGGATGAGACTGCTCAGCTTTCTACTACTATTGTTAAGACTGATGAATGATTGCTGCCTTATCTTCCCAGTTATCCTTCAGTAATTATAAACACAAATAAATGACCCTTCATAAGTTTTTTTTTGGTTATGGTATTTTATCACAGCAACTAAATATACTTACTACAGAATCTAAAGTACAAGGATGGTGCAATTGACATTTGGAAGAATGCTACAAGAGGAAACATGCTTATTCATCCAGTAAGAAACATCTAGAAGAGGCAGCTGACATGAGTTCTTTAAGAGAAAAAAAAATATGACTATTAAAATGAGATGCAATTCTAACCTTTATCTCCATATTTTTGAGACTAATTAATAAACTTTCTTAAAAACTAGTACTCTAATCCTCTAAATATAAGGACTTTTCCCATTTTGAACTTCATAATCACAAAATTCATTTTATTTAATCAAAACAATCAATTATATTAATTAGTTTTTGTTTATAGAGAATACTGTCAGTAAGAGAGTTCCTTGCCAATTTCAGCAAATACCTCTGAACTTCTAAATAAGCTAAAAGAAAATGTTTATGTGAGTGCTAGTAAACTAGAATCACTCCAGGCCACACTCTTCACATTGTTGAAGTCAGGTTCAACTGGTAAAATGATAATCAAACCTGTAAAAAATTTACTCTCCTGGATGTAGGTGAATTAATTAAAACTTCAGAATTTCAATGAAACATTTTTACTACAAGCATAACAGATTTTTATATGTTTTGGATTTGGGGATTGCATTGAATCTATAGACTGTTTTTTGGTAAGATTGCCTTTTTTTACTATGTAACAGGCAGAGTTTTTGAAAATCTGTTTTTAGTCTGGACAGTGTCATACTTGTATTTACTGCACTATGATAACATTCATCCCTACTCCTGCCTCTGCTCTCTCTCACACTCCCAACAGCCACTTTCTTCCTCTCAATTACACTCCTTCTTACCTGCAGGAATCTCTGTTCCACCCCCCATACCCTGTCAAAGAAACAACAGCTGCTGTGCCTTTGTTGTCAAAACTATAGCATACCAAGGACACAGGACACCACTGTATTCTTTCAGCTCCGATAGTCCTTCAAAATCTTTTCTGCAATTGCTCCTCCCAAAGGAAGGATTGTTGAAATTTTGGTTCAAAATTAATTGTTTGCTAGTACTACAAAATATTTACTTTTATTTTTATGATTTCCTTGTTGTAGGTCTTCCTGAGTGACAGTTGTAAGGCAATAAAGTATAGATTTAAAATCCAAATAGTAAATGAAATCTGTTCCACATTAGTTTAAAAAAGATCTTACCAAAAACAATCTACAGAGTCAATGCAATGCCCATCAAAATCCCAGCAAAATTCTTCACAGACCTCAAAAGAAAAGTACCTAACTTATGTGTAGTAATTAGGAGCGGCGGGGCTGTGTCCCCGGCACCCCGACCATCTGCTAGCTTATGCCCGAAATAACAACACACAAACTGTATTCATTTAAACACTGCTTGGACCATTGCTATCTAGCCTCTTCTAGGCTAATTCTCGCACCTGGACTAGCCCATT
>NW_026068053.1:6735284-6747891 GCF_014885135.2 Alexandromys fortis | reverse complement strand
GAGAGCATAATAGCATACAGTATCAAGATTCTCTGTGTATTTTCCATTTTGTATGCTTTTTTTTTACCTCTATTTCATTTATTTTTACTTTTATTTTATATTCTCTGTATCTTTGTCCTGGAATAACTCTGTAGACCAGGCTGTCCTTGAACTCTCAGGGATCCGCCTGTCTCTGCCTCCCAGGCATTGGGATTAAAGGCGTGTGCTACCACACCTTGAAGTCACAGAGGTCAATCTCCCTCTGCCTCCCAAGTGTTGGGCTTAAAGGTGTGTACTACCACACCCAACTACTTCCTTTCTCCTTCTTTTTTTTTTTACTTTTAAGAACTTTTAACTTTTAGCTTGCATATATTTTTAACACACTGTAAATCATTTAAAAATTTTCTTTGTCTTTGAATCTCTTTACTGTATATCTCTCTTTTTCTGACCACATGAGTCTTTAATTTACCAAGCAATATCAGTAGGACTAAAGCCGTGGCTTTGATGTCTGAATCCAGCTCATTCCTTAGCTTTCCAGCCTCGTGGCTGAGGTACTGGTTGTAGCCATGTTTACTGCCACAACTCTATGGCATTTCAAGGTCCCTGACAGCAAGCAAGCTTCAGCAGCCTGTGCTTGCGTATGCCGTGGCAGGACAGTCCAGAAAGCCGGCACTTTTAAATGGCACAGCATTTTTTCTGCTACAGCTGAAAACTGAAAAGCATGCGTTCAGCTTTTTGTCAACACCTTTTAAGTGTTTCGTGGCAGGACCTCTTAATGAGCTGCAGGGTTTTGCAGCTAAAGCTGAGTCAGGAAGCCTCTCTTAGATGAGACCAATAAAACATGCTTTACTCTTTCCCAAGCTTTCTCAGGCTTTCAGTGGATTCATTTGTCCACATGTCTGGGCGCCAGGTGAAGGCATAAGTCACAAACAATGCCATACCAGTTTGGAATTATGATTAATAGGGTGGTATTTATTTAAGGAGGAAAAAAACTTACAGATCCCCGTTCCAGACAACAGTCCCCTGCACAACCAGAAAGGGAGTCTAGTCGCCAGGCGAAGCAGGAAGTGAAGAGAGAGAGTGGAGGAAGTAGCCACTTTTTTTAAAGAAAGAGAGACCACACCCCAGTGGGCTGGTATCTCAGCAGCTATTGGATGGAGTGGCAGAAGGACCTCCCGCAACAATTATTGAAAAGCAGAACACCCAGAATAGCCAAAACAGTCCTATACAATAATTGTTACCATTCAAAATAATTTTTCTTGATTACCAAGATGTCAATAAATAAAACTTCTTTCCTGCAAAAAAATGAATTTCTAAATTTGCCCCTTATCTCAGATTTAGTCTTAGTTAATATGCCTATTCATTCTATGGAGAGTTCATGTTTATACATGCTGTTTCCATAGCACTGAATATTTGATAATTTTAAACTCATCAATTATAATTACAAAGGTTTATGTCCAGAAAACTATGTAATATAACTATTATGTTGTTGCATATGACTCTTCTATGTCTATAAATAAGAAAAAAATAAGATCTGTTGAAAGAGATGTGAGAGTGATAAGAGAGAAAATTATATTAATATAGTGGAATCTTTCAGGATATTTCATTTAATATTAAAACATTTGAAAACATGTTTTAGTTCTCATTGTTCAAATTTACAATGTAATAAATACTACTGAATTGCTCAAGTCAAATGTTTGAAAAGAGTGATATGTTAATCATCTCAAAGATGCAAAAATATTAGATAATCTTATTTTAAATAAGGTTATTTAATGGAACTTAAGTGCCTACTTGAGGATTACAGTTTAATAAACAAATGGTTACAAAAATCCTTGGTTCAAAGTCTTTCCTCCCAGTGTCCCTTGTTTCTTATAATTCAGTCTTCTCTTGTACCTCAAGTCAAAACAAAAACAAGCACAACAATAAAAAGATCTCTGTTTCCCTGGGTAAGAAAATTTTCTAGATTAGAATATCAATACCAAAACAAGCACTGTGTTGTTGGGATTAGCAGCATGCTTCAAGATTCTGTGTACTAACTGTAAGAATAATCTTGCATTAGTACTGGAGATTTTCTTTCATCACTTGAGGAACTAGGGGGCATATACAAACTTTGTTTTAATTTATCTGTTACAAATAATGTTGCTATAAACATAACTCTACACGTGGATAGGGCCAAATATGTTTATTCTCCTAAATAAGTATCAGTGGATCATGGTTTTTTTCATTGTTTGACAGACTCATATACTTACAAAGTGAGGTTTAGCAATTTCTGTCCCCATATTACCTTATTTTATTCCTCTCCTCAGGAATCTTTCCTAAAATTTAAAGGATGTCTCTATTAATTATTTTTGTTTTCTATATACATTTTCCAACATTTTGAATTGTCCATTTGGGGACAGAAAGGTGTGTTGTGTGTGTATACGTGTGTTCATGTGTGTGTGTTTGTTTGTATGTATGTTTATGTTTGTACAGGTGTGTTTCAAATACAGATCAGTCCTTATCCTGCACAGACACATATGGCTGACTTTTCACCAGATAAGTCAGAGCACAGAGCACTTTGTCTATTGTATACATGGAATAGTGGTAGGCAGTATTGTCCAAATAAAAGTATTATTATATATTATTATTATATGATGGAACGAAGGACAGACATGAGAAAATTAGTTGATGCTGATTATTTATTATATGTACAAAGACACATTAATCATTCAACAAATACTATTTCTCCTACAGCTTTTTCAGTTTTACCAACTCATTTTAATTGCATCTCCAGCTGTAAACACATCCTCTGCTTCATAATTAATGTTTGAGCTCTCAATATCAGGTAACTGTAAACCAAAAAACCACAGAGAAAAAGGAAGTAAAGATCAGAATATTCCAGAGCAAAAGAGAAGAAGCAGGGATGAATTCGAGATAATTATCAGACTTTTAATCACTGAAAACTGAAATATAGATAATTAAAATTACCCAAATGCTCCCAGCTATTTTGTTAAGCTATATATCAACACAACTACACAAACCACACATGTGCATACATATACTAGCACATGCTGTATGTCATTAAGATCAAGAGAAAACATTCCTAAGTTATTTAGAAAACAATAGAAGATTCAGAGATGACAGAATAACAAAGAAAAGAAACTATGTCTTCCAATCTTGGATCTAAAACACCTTGCATTCTGACTTTTTGAAGAGAGTAAAGAGTTGTCTGTTACACCTGCATCCCCAAAGGTTGCACTAAATTACCACCTATTTTATGCTTCTGCTGCTGCATTGCAAAGCTGAGTATGGGTATTGCTGACTTTGCAGGTATAAATCAATCAGTGAAACACTTCTCAACAAGCATAACAAGCCATGCCTGTTGACCTTGAGCCTGTCCACTGGATGTGAAGCATCTGGAAATTTTGTACTTCAGTATGGAAAAGGTTTGTGCACAACCCTAGAACTTTGCTTCTTTATGTTAAAATCTCCTTTAGCAAAAATTAATGGAAAAGGAAATGGGGCATGAGGCTCAAATATACTGTTCTCTTTCAAAGTGAGAGATTGAGGGCTGGTTCTTATTAAGCATTAAGCATGTTAAAGAGATATTTTCTGTTATACGAACCCTTGATTTTGTGCTGGAAAAAATGGAACCTGTGTCTTATGCATAGTAAGCATATGGTATACTTTTAGCTATATCTTCAGTCAATCTGCCATCATCGTTTTAGTGGAAAAGATTTTCCTAGAGAAATAGGCCTTTAGAACAATGCCTCTTCTTAAGAACAATGTTCTTAAAAATGTATATACATTTATATATATAATTTAATGTGTTATATTCTCAGAAAAAGATATGTAATCGTCAAGTAAACCAAATATTGTATGCCTTTAACTTTTCAATTGCTATTCATGGTAACAAATATCTAAATTGTTCCAGCATAATAAAATCTCTGAAGTCAGAAATTGAAATAAAGACCTTATAAATTCAAGAACAACAGAGAGTTGATGGGCTGACCCTCTCTTAAAGCTTTTCTTGAACTACCTCACAGGTAATCCTCTTTTTCTCTTTCTGTCTTCTTAGGAGACCTCTCTAGTCCCCCAGAAGTCTATGGCTAATACTGGCCAATTAAATGCTGACCCTGACTTTTGTTCAAAGTGTCTTTATTGGCACAATGGAATGGCTGTACAAACAAATATACCACAATGATTCATGGCACATATAAAAATATGCAACATAAACTATTAGAGTTCAGTAGTTTAGTTTTACTGTCCCACTCTTCAGTGTTGGTGACGTTGAATGTAACAGGAATTATTTTCTAAATATCCAAAATACATTTTCAGATCTATAATTTCTAAATTAAGAATTAATGTTTTATTCTGTTAAGGAAAAGTACATTTATGAAATACAAGAAATTGTATTTTACCATAATATAAAAATAAAAACAGAATTTCTTTTATTAAATTAAATTTTGAAAATAAAAGCAAATAATATCTTTTTTTCTTTTTCATAACTATTTAACATTGTCATTGAATTTTAACTAAAATATTCAACATTTATTGGCAATGTTCATGAAATTCTTGAGGTTTACTCAAGCTAATGCTGTATATAAAGATCTTGAATCCCCACAATCTAGATTACCTCTTCTGTGATGCAGGTAAGAATAGACATGTTCTATTCTTAGTTACATTAGCCGATACAATCTGAGGCTCAAAGATGCAGCACAAATACTGTATTATGTTTGCATGTGATGAACTTTTTTTTACTGACTTAGTTTCCTTGATTTTTCTTAACATCAATGGAATGAGAATTTACTGATTCTTTGCATGAATATCAAATAAAATCAATCTTCTAAACTCCATGAGATGGAAATGGAATTGTGGAAAAGTGTCCAGAAAACCATATATTCTCTGGCTGAGATTGTTGACACTAGAGGAGAATCTTTTGATATCATGCTACTAAATGATCATGACATCACATTACCCCATAAATACTTACCTATTACCTACAGATAAATGAATCTCTTATAGTAGCTTCTTTCTGCAATAGATTATGAGACCCAAAGATGTTCAACATGCGTACAATAAGAGACTTTCAAGTGCTCATTCCTAAATATATCATACCCTTCTCTTTATTATCAAGATTTATCAGGAAAGAGAATTCTTTTTTTTTCATTTTTTATTGATTTTATTGAGCTCTACATTTTTCGCTGCCCTCCTCCCTGCCTCTCCCCTCCCCACTTCAACCCTCGCCCAAGATCCCCATGCTCCCAATTTACTCAGGAGATCTCTTTTTCTACTTTCTCCTTTACATGTATGTAGATTAGATCTATGTAAGTCTTTCTTAGTGTCCTCATTGTTGTCTAAATTCTCTGGGATTGTGTTTTGTAGGCTGGTTTTCTTTGCTTTATGTTTAAAACCTGTTTGTTGGACATTAAATTTGGAGAACTAATAAATGGGCAGAAACCAAATGAATAATCAGAGTTTTACCTGATTCACTTGTAAAATTTGGGGGCATATCACATAAGATCAGTTAAAGAATATCAATAAAGGCTGGTTTATCTCACTGCTTCTCTAACTATCATGCAATCCTACATCTACTCAGAGCAGTAAAATATCCTAGCATTTTATAGAAAATCATACTGCAAGCAACTTGTCCCTGTCTGAAATTTCTCTGAAACTGAAAATCTGCTGTGTGAAAACACAGTCATTGGCTATGATTCAGAAGTGCTTATGACTCAAAACTGAGTCGTAATGAGATGGTGATTCATTGCAGACTAAGATGACTAACCAAGAAATTCTGGAGAAATTTCTTCAGTAATGCTTAATACCCTGAATAATTTTACCAGCCTAAGGAAGAAGACAAGGTGACATTATTTGAGTAACTAGGAACAGGTAATTTGGATCAATGTGGACTCCTCAAATTAAATTTCCTTATTTGACTCATGTCTCAGTCAAGCTGGATAAAACCTATGAGCCATCCAAACACTAGTGTAACTGAAACTTCAGGGTTATGATTCCTGACTGAATTGGTAATAACTCTGACAAGGCAAGTAAATTGTCTAAAACAGTTGAATGTCAACCAGAACCAAATATTGAGTGTTGACGTGTTTGCGCCATAGACTTCTTCTTTGCTTCTCAAACAAGATGGAATTCAAAGCCTTTAAGGTCATGATTCCACTTTCTTCTCTGTTCTATTGGGCCAGATTAAGTTTTATCCTAAACTCATTTACCTTGAGGTAAACAAAGATGACTAGTGAAGATACTTATGTTGCTATTTCCCTGAAAGGGATCAAAGATGCTACATACTATCAGGATTGTGACGGTCCATGTATTGTGGAATACAGTGTTTTCCTGACTAGGGAAAAAAAGTGTCATCAAATCTACCAAATGACTTTAAGAAAAGAATGGAATCATTGAAGCAAATTATAAGTAATATTATTGCTACTGTAACTGGAATTGATTTTATATTCATGTCCTTCCTACAACATGTGTGTAATAGAAGTTATTCTCTACTTCTAGACAAAGCACCAGAAATAGTCAGTGCATATGTGAATTCTCTAAATCCATGCCCCTTTCATTTACAATCTGATTAGATATGTCTGGATACATCTACAAATTGACTTTCAAAGTTTCCACTATATACCTAGCATTCCCTTGACTGATAGGACATGATGCCAATATCTGTAAATATCTGTCAATATCTGTAAATAGGATGTTATACAACTATCTGCAAAATCTGCTGATCTACCTCAGTGTGACTCAGGTCAATGTCTACCAACTTAAGTTTCTTGCAAAAGTGTGAATAGATCCAAAATACTTAACAAAATTAATAATCAAAGTAGGATTGCTTTGGTCACTTTCATAACAGCAAATAGTAGCCAAAAACTTTAGAGCTTTGAATAATCAAATGTGTGTTTAAATTTGACACTATGGGCCATTTATATAAATGGCTGTGAGTTACTATGCAGTTGTCAAGAGTTGAACTTAGGACCTCTGAAAGGATAGCCAGAGCTCTTAACCAGTGAACCATTTCTCCAGCTGTCATTCTTGGCTATTTATTTTGAAGAACCCACACTCAGTTTTGTTTAATTGGGGCCCAAGTCTTTATTCTGAACAGAAGTAACCTAGAAAACTTTTGGAGAGCATCTTTGCATTTCCCCTATGTTAACGATACCTTTGAACTTGGAGTCTACAGAGCTGATGTTGCTGATGTGATGTTCACACTTGAGACCTTACTGTAGAGGCCACACATGGGGTTATAGTAATATTACTGCAGAAAGACATCATCCAAGCTTATGATTATTGAATTGTTCCTGGGTTCCTTTGAAATTTAAGGGTTTAATTTGACATGGAGTTAGCTTAGATTCCCATTCTTATAAACTTAGAAAGAACCCTAAGCCACGTTTTTCACGTAGAAATATTATAAATAAGTGTGTGAGTGGTCTGCCTTGGATTTCTTAAAAGTGACACACACACACACACACACACACACACACAAGGAGAAAAAAGTCTGACAGAAATTTCATCCTCTGTTTTATACAAAAGGTGCTAGAACCCCTTGAGGAGCCTAATTCAGAGATATGTTCCAAAAAGTCTGGGCCTGGTCCATTGATGATTTGGCTACATTCAGAATTGTTGGAATTGTCTGGGCCTGCGCGTCTGTTCAACCTCAACACCAGCTGTGAAGAATAGAAAAGTGAGCTGGTGGCACAGTTCAGTGGTCAGAACTCAGACAGTTTTAGATGCCTGCAGGTGATCACCTTTGTGAAGCTTGGTGCAATTTTTCTGAAGCCTGCACTCTTGCCAGAAGCTTAGTGTTTGGTCTGCCACTTGGAAAAAGACAGGCTGGCAGATTAACACTCCTTTCTTTGAGGTCCTGTATTGCACAAGCTAATCACTGCTGCTGATAAACCATTTGGATTCTTCGTGCAACTGCCCAAGTTAAGGATTATTATTTGATGATAAAAAGTAAAACTGCTGTTCAAGCCTGAGTCACATCAGACCAGCATGTACAATGTAGTACAGTCCCAGGACTATAAAAAAAAAAAAAAAAAAAAAAAAAAACGGTTTCTGGTGTAAACTTTAGCACGCCACACACATATGTAAGGCTTTTCATTGGAGATTGTTTTGTTTGTTCTGTTGATTGCTTTTTGTTTGTTTGTTTCTGTTATTGTTATTTTGTTTTGGTGTATTTGTATGTGTGTGTTTGTGTATACATCCATGTTACTGAAAAGAAGCCCATATTATCTCAGCCACAATACCTCCCTAAATTCTAGGTGACTAATTATTTAACACTATAAACCCTGTCTTGATGTTTTTTTTTTTTTATTGGAATTAATGGTGAGTATTAAAAAAAAGCCATGGCCAATGAAAATCTGTCATTTTTCATCTGCTGTCATGTTCAGAGATCTTGTTCAGATTTGGCAGTAGTGCTAATTTCACTCCTGATATTGCAATATGCCTGCAAAGCTTTCCCAAGTGCTTCTGCTCTGCAGCCCCCTTGATATCTAATGGTAGTACTTTTGAAGGTGCTTATTTGCCAGCTGTATGGCTCCTAAAGCTAAATGTCTGTTCATAATTTTTACCCACATTCAAAATAACTTTTTTCTTGTTTTTGAGTTTGTATTTATCTTACATACACACACACTGACCTATACTTTGCAAATATTTTCCCATTATAGCATGTATTGACACTTCTTTTTAGTTTTTGTTTGTTTCTTTGTTTTTTTTAAGTTTGGTGTTGTTTTAGTATCAGGCCTTAAACGTTTAATTTAATAAATATTTGTATTGTCTGCTGTTTGGAGTTGTACTTTGCATATCTTTGTAAATTTCACAGATCTTGAAGACTATTTTTTACCACTACTTTACAACTTCATATTTTAAGTGATAAGCTTGTATTGATCTTGTGTTACCATTTGGGTCTAATTTAATGTTTCCCTATGAAAGCTCATTACTTAAAGAATATTTAGTGAATAGTTTCTACATTCTGAATTAAATTTCTCCTGCAATTAAAAAAAATCTTTGTTAAGATAAATTGGCATTTTGTGCATGTTTATTTCTGGGACCTCTGTCATTTTCACTTCATTTCCCTTCAGGATGTTTTTTTTTATGATTTTTAATGTTAATTTATTATTAACATGCTTTCCCCATTCCTCTAATCCTCTGTAGCTCTAGAAGCATCCAATTCCTTACCCCTTCTTTTTCTCTCTTCTTAAAAACAAAACCAAACTAAATAATCAAGCGAAGCATTAAGACACACACAGAGTAAAACAAACAAATACCCCCCAAAAGTTAGTAACCAAAATATTCAAGAGAAAGATCAATAAGACAAAAAAAATGCCTAAAAATCAATTTGAGACAAAAAGTGTATGCGAATTCCATTAAGTTCATTTGGATTTGTTCATCTCTTGCTGAGCAGAGCATCTACCCTGGTGTGCTTAATATACCCAGTAAAATTCCATTGAGAAAACAATTTTTTTCTTTTGCAAGTAGATATCATTGCAGATAGGTTGTTGGTTGAGTGTTTGAGTCCATGTTCACTTTTCAGTCTTAGCCTAGAGACATCTTCTGGCTTGAACATGAGCAGCTCCTATTCATGCTGCTGCCCTCTCTGGATTCATATGTGCATGAGTTCAGTTCTGTCTGCAAGACATTGTTTCTAGGCATCAGCTCTGTTCTCTCTGGCTCTTAGAATCTGTCTGTATCCTCTTCTGAATAGCTCTTGCACCCTGAGGAGAGCATGTGATGGAGACATACCTGGTAGTACCAAGTGATAGATATACACTCATTAGATTATCCATTCCTGTGTGTGAATGACCCATATTATGATTATTTTTATGACCCTCTGTCTAGTAATTTATATTAAAATCTACTTTGGCTCCAGTTTGATTTCTATCTCTCATAATCATATTTTTTTCTATTCTTTCTTTTGGATACTATTTAATTTTCTACTAATTACTGTCCCTTTACTTCAAATACATGAGAAATTAGATCCTAGTCAATATTAGTAAATATTAATATTTCCTTATATAGTGCATCTCCAGTACTTATTTTGCAAGACAATTGAGGAGTAAAGTAGTTCATATTTGTGTACATATATCTGAAGTGAATAAAACATAATCTATAACTTAACAGAATCACCAGACTCTCTGACATATACTACCCCAAAATCAAGTGGCATTTCATATTTTATCTGAATGTTATCTTATTTTAGGCAACAGTTTACTAAGAAAAAAAGTGCTAACATTTTATTTAGTCAGGGTTCTCGCTAGTACACCAAACCTGATAGAGTGAGTGTGTGTGTGTGTGTGTGAGAGAGAGAGAGAGAGAGAGAGAGAGAGAGAGAGAGAGAGAGAGAGAGAGAGAGAGACTTATTAACATGAAGTACAGTATATGGTCTGACTATTCCAATAATAGTTGTCTTGTGGTCGAAAGTCTAGAAATCTTTTTTTGTCATGTAGTCCATTACACTGTATGTCTTGGTTGTCTTCGGAATACACTGGAATTCTGTAGAAGTAGTCTCTAATGCCAGTGAAGGAATAGACTTGCCAATAAGAATGAGGACCAGCTGACAAAGAAAAAGGGCTTAGCCTTTCTGTGTCCTTTATATAGGCTACCATTTAGGGTGAGTCATCAATCCCAAATGATGTAGTTTTAGGTTGGGTCTTCTCATCCCAAATGATCCAATCAAGAAATATCTCTCACAAATATCCCTGTCTGCTTAGGTTTTAGTTAATCCAAGATGTTTCAAGCTGAACATCAGGAATAGCCATCACACCTATCTGGGTGATAGATCTCTCATAACACAGAAGCACATGGGAAATGAGTATTATTGTTTTACTAGGGGACAAGGGAGACACAGGCTACATAGGGGATGGGACGATCTTGAAGTTTGTGAATGGCTCATCTTGCAAGGATAAAGAGCTGAGTTTAATTACTAAAACTCACAAAAGCAGATATGGTGGCATGGTTCTACTCTCAGCTCTGAGGAGGTGGAGATGGGCAGATTTCTGAAATCTTTGGTCCATTAGTACAGCAAACTTATATATGCTAGAAAAATTTATGGAATATTATATTCTAAAATTTACAATATAGGCTGAAGAAAAGTTTTACCAGTTAATGAAATTAAAATTGTATGAAGTTCAATTTACTTGATAAAAACATAATTCTTTCCCTTATAAAGTCACTTATATATTATATATTCTCAAAAACAACAACAGATAGCATTTTTGGAGACAGGTTCTTGATATATAGACCCATCTTGCTAGAAACTCCTGACCACTTTTCTTAACCTCCTCAAAACCTGAAAAGATAGATAATCATCACTATTCCTGACATAGTTCAGTGATTTGATCTATTTCTTAGCAGAATTTTCCCAGCCTTAAACACTAGCATGTGCATGCATGCTGTTAATATGCTGGTTACTTATAATCAGTTGTAAGTTTATATGCTATTGTGGTATTAAGCACTGTTATTCTTAAGTTTGTATGCCCTTCAAAGTAGAATATGAATGTTTTCAGTTAAAACAAGGCAAATTTTAGCACCAGGCAGTACTTTGCCATCTTAAAGTAATCCTTTAGATGAAACTGCCTTTCCACTATTAAGAAAACATCTGTTGGAAGCTCAGTAATTAAGACAAACAGTTTCCCTTCTAATTGTTTGTATTCAAATGAACACTGGCTTACTAAGAGAAACCTAGGATCTGTCAGATAGAAAGCTGAAGAAGGAAGGAATGCAGACACAGGCAAAAACACACTCTTGCTATGAACTGTCTTGAGGGACAGACTCTCATTTTTTTTTTTTTTATGGTTTTTCGAGACAGGGTTTCTCTGTGGCTTTGGAGCCTGTCCTGGAACTAGCTCTGTAGACCAGGCTGGTCTCCAACTCACAGAGATCCGCCTGCCTCTGCCTCCCGAGTGCTGGGATTAAAAGCGTGCGCCACCATCGCCCGGCCAGACTCTCATTGAAATTGATAATGGGATCTAGATGCTGTCGTGGGAGGTCCTTTCACTCCTCCAACCAATAGCTGCTGAGATATCAGCCCATTGGGGCATGGTCTCTCTCCCTTTAAAAAAGCAGCTACTTCCCTCCACTTGCTCTCTCTTCACTTCCTGCTCCTCAGGTGACTAGACTCCCTTCCTGGTTGTGCAGAGGGCTGTTGTCTGGGATGGTGATCTGTAAGTTTTTTCCTCTTTAATTAAATACCACCCTATTAATCATAATTCCAAATTGGCGTGGCTCATAATTTCAAACTGGCGTGGCTTTTAGGACCTCTCCTTCCCCCGCTTGGCTGCCAGCTGTGAGTTTGGATTGGCGCAAACCCTCCCTTCCTCAGCCTTGGCCTGAGCCTTGCGGTGGCCTTGTGGCCTGTGCCTTGTGCGTGGAGCCAGCAGTTTAATATAAATTATCACGTACTGGCTTTTCTTGCTGCAGTTCTTTATATTTTCCCTTTAGACACCTCTGATTGACTTCAAATCCCCACGCATCCTATCACCTGCCTCCCCACATGGATTTAAACTCCACAGGCCCATGCAGTCTCTGCCTGCGTGGTTTGCTCTTTTCTGAATCGTTTTTAAATCTCCCTTGCAAGTACAGCTCTTAAGCGGGGCGAACCAGAGCACGCGGTTGCCAAAAACTGCAACCCCTCAGGGTG
>NW_026068053.1:6728298-6729711 GCF_014885135.2 Alexandromys fortis | reverse complement strand
GTTTATTGTCTTAGTCTTTAAGTTAGATAGATATTGAGAATTATATAGATTAATAGTCATCTAAGTTTGTCATTTATAATTAGACTAATCAGGTTCTTTAGATATATAGAGATCATACTCAGTATAGATAGATAATCTTCAACCTCTTCAAAGAGCTGTAGAAAATGGCCTTTAATCTAACTCAGAGACACAATTGCTCCTGGCAACACCGCTCTATTCCCGAGAGAATGTTGAGCACCAAAGACACTCCACCTGGAGCCTTTCTTTTTGGCAGAACTGGCCTTGGGGCAAAGAAATGCCCATACCTCAACCACTGACAGAGATATAGAGCGTGCATCAATGGATAAAACAGGGCTGTCATATCCTGCCAAGACAGGGTAAGATAGTTTTGAAAAGTTGGTTGCCTTTGAAAATGGTATGTCAGTTATGTTAGGCCTTAGCCAAAGTTGGTTGCTTCAACACTGCAAACATGACTGGGTGATTGCCCAGGTAGCTAGTTGTCTCTGTGATTTGTTGCATGTTATGGAAGTTGTATTACTGAACTTCCTAATTACCCATGTAACATTATTTCCCTTCTCAGATCTTTGATGGAGTTGAAGACTATATAAATGTAGTTACTTTTCTCTCACGACTTGGCCAAGTTATTTATTATACAAGACCTAAGCTAGTTAGAATAGGATATTTGTACTTATTGTATATAATTTCATAGTAGGTTTAGAAATCTCTTACTTAAACAAAAGGGGGAGGTGTCGCGGGAGGTCCTTCTGCTCCTCCAACCTATAGCTGCTGAGATATCAGCCCATTGGGGGCGTGGTCTCTCTCCCTTTAAAAAAGCGGCTACTTCCCTCTGTTCGCTCTCTCTTCACTTCCTGCTCCGCCGGTGACTAGACTCCCTTCCTGGTTGTGCAGAGGGCTGTTGTCTGGGATGTTGATCTGTAAGTTTTTTCCTCTTTAAATAAACACCACCCTGTTAATCATAATTCCAAACTGGTGTGGCATTGTTTGTGACTTATGCCTTCAAGATGGAATAGAACCAAATTTTGCTAAAGGTATGCTATTTCAAATGATAAAGAAAACAGCCTGAGCACTAACAGCAATGTCCTCTGAGAATATGGGTATGCAAATGTCAAAATAGATGCAATAAACCATGAATAACCCAGGATGATGAGTCTAATAGTGATTAACATGAACCCTCTGAGCTTTACACCCTGTTGGTGGTAATCCTCTTTTAGAATTAATGATCCAAAAACATTCAAATATTCTTTGTCGGGCAGTGGTGGTGCACGCCTTTAATCCCAGCACTTGGGAGGCAGAGGCAGGCGGATCTCTGTGAGTTCGAGACCAGCCTGGTCTACAAGAGCTAGTTCCAGGACAGGCTCCAAAACCACAGAGAAACCCTGTCTCGAAAAAAAA
>NW_026068053.1:6723159-6725136 GCF_014885135.2 Alexandromys fortis | reverse complement strand
AAAAAAAAGAGAGTCATGTAAATATTTTTCTAAGAACTCCTCAATTTACACAATAAAAATCAGGATTTTACTCAACGGTCTCATGGTAGACAAAAAAGAAAAGAAAAAGAGAACAGGATCTTAATGTAGGTATACTAAGTTGCTAAGTCTTTGGAAGTTGTAGTGCAGGTCTAAGAGGACAGTTTAAAATTTTTTGACCTCTTTGTGACTTTCTGGAGTGAGCTCCTTCAGTGAGACCAATGACAAGAGAAATGGCCCATGCTGGATTGAAAATAAGTCTCACCTCTTCAATTCCCTTTTCAGTAGTCTCAGAGGAGGGAAAGGATTAGACATGCTCCCTTAATTTTGTTTCCTGGCAATTAACTCCCAGAATAACTCCAAATAATTTCAACCATAACATTGTAGAGAAAGTTAGAATAGCAGTAAATGTTGCTAAGCTCTGAACTTTGACAAATAAGCTCCTATAAATGGCCCAAGGCCAGTCAGTATGCACCTGGAACATGTTCTGTATGGTTGGAATATTTGGAAAATACAATGCATTATGAGGAATGAAAAGATAAAATGGTTACAGTGTGACATTGAGTTTTTGGAGTAGGAGACAAAAGAAACATCCACAGTGAGAATTAATTTTAAAAGATAGGATCAAAAACTCCAGTAAGATTTCCTTGCATTTTTCTGTGCATCTATTCATCTGTATGTTTTAATTTCTTTTGATGAGTTTAGGAGTGAAGGCATGAGAATAAAATCGTTGCTTGTTCTCCCTAAGAATGAACATAAGAGTACATTGTATAGGCATGCAGTGAAAAATACTTTCCCAATTGGTAATTAAGTATGTCTTAAACTCCATCAGGCAATATGTAGTTGATATTTGTTACTAGTGAGAATCTAATATTTTAAATAGTTTTTCTTTGAAGGAACATTCTTCTTTCCTAAATCCCCACACTCAATTGAAAATGAACCTCATTACAAATAACTTTGAGTGTTAAATTTTACAGGCATGAGCACTCTGTTTCCATAACCTTTTATAGTATTTCTCATTCTCATCTAAAGTTGCATCCTGCAAAGTCATGGGGAAAGTAAGTGATTCAAACAGAAGTTAGTTTTGAAAGAATTCATGGGGTATTTCTCCTGGAATTTTAACTGAGTTACCTCCCCTATATCATAGGTATTCTGCCTGTCATCCACTAAAAGGATTCTTTTTCTCTCAAGATCTGTGAGATTTTGAAGAAATTAAGATGCCATTCTGCCTAAAAGAATTCATGGGAAAAGGACTGTCAAGCTTAAGGTCTACACAAAAGGCTTGGTACTGTAAATGTGTCCACACATCTAGACAGTGGAGGGCAGATCTTAGAGAAGAGTGTGCGAGCACCTACACTTGCCAAACATCATTCTTAACTGCATTCTAAAACTGACCCTCACAGTCTCAGAGAAGTGCAGCTCTAATCCTCCTCAAAGAAGCTTCCCGTTTACAGCAGACAGATTGTTATACAACTGGTCAACATTTGAAATGGATTAGGAGATGTCCAGACCCAAATGATACATTTACACCACAATGCCTGAACCTAAAAGTGATAGAACACTGAGGAAGACTTTAGAAAGATTTTAAGAGCTATAGGGCCATCTGAGATTGTTTACCTTCGAAATGGCAGGCAAAATATACTCATGATACCAAAACAATATGTCTACCTAAACAAAACCTGAAGGATGCAATACCAACAGATATTCTAGCATGCTGACCTGGGAAAAGGGAAATCCCATAGGGACCCACCCTGATTTTTTAAGACCCTCAACTTAATTAGCCACAACTAATGGTTGTGAAAAGAAGCACTAGTTTTTCCTGGTGACTGGTGACCGGTTCTCTAATTGTTTATACAACACCAAATGTTCAATCCTAAAATTTCATACCTACAAGCAATATTGAATAGACTCAGCAGTGACATACAAACACAAACACACACATGTGCAAACACACACTTT
>NW_026068053.1:6681242-6714532 GCF_014885135.2 Alexandromys fortis | reverse complement strand
AAGCAAAAAGGACCATGAATTTCCAAGGAAGTGAGACAGGGGAGAGGCATGGGAAAGGTTTGAGGGAGGAAAAGAAAGGGGGAAATGACTTTAATTAAAAAATTTAAAAATGTTTTAGTATAATTAATCTTAATAAAGATGGATTTTTCTAAACCTTAAATGCTTCAAAGATTAGTTTTCAAAGATTTATTGTGTTTTTGTTTATGTCTATGTTAGCATGTATGCACATGTATATTAATGTCCCTCAAAGCCAAAAAAAAGGCCATTGGATGCATTAGAAATAGAATTAAAGGTGATTGTGACTAAAATGATAAGGGCTAATGGAAGGGAACTCTTGTGAATTGCCACAGCAGCATATATTCTTAACAATTAAGACATCTTTCTACACCAAAATTTGCTACTGGAGGTGGGCTTTGAGATATCAAAGCACATGTCAGGCCTGATGTGTCTATTGGTCTCTCTCTGCCTCCTTCCTGGGGATCAAAATATAAACCTCTCAGCTACTCTAGTACCATGTCTCCCACCATTGTGATCAAGGATTAATCCTTGAAATTGTAAGGATGTTTCCAACTAAATATTTTCTTTCATAAATGTTTCCTTGATCATTTTATCTCTTCACAGCACTTCACTAAGGCACCAAAGATTTTGCTTATGCTACTCCTTACAAAAGCAAAGTGGTTATAAAACTGTTTTTTATACACTGCTACTTGGAGCAAACTAACTATATTCTAACCTTGATCCCAACTTGCTTTCTGTTTATTGTATTTGTTTCAGACAGATATATAATTGGACATTTCTCTCCCAACCACCTGTTCCCAAATATCCAGCAGCTGCTTCTTAAATAACTTACTCAATGCTTTATATTACTTATAAGTGCTCAGCTGATATCTCAGACTTATTACTAACTAACTCTTACACATTAAGTTAACCTATATTCCTTATTTACACTCTTCTATGTGGTGGTAAGTTTACTAGTATAGATTGTTCATCTCCTGATCCCTTTGCATCTGGCTGGAAACTCCTGACGGTATTCTTCTCCTTCCCATTATCCTTCATTAGGTTGCCCTCCTAATACTGGCCAATCGGCATTTTATTAAACCAATTCAAGTGACAAATCTTTAGAGTATTCAGAAGGAATAATCTGCAGTACAGATATATTTTCTATCTCAAGCTTGAGATCTTAAAATAGAAAAAGGGAACTCTTGTTGTCTTGGCAGAAATGTAGACATTCCAAAAAGACACTTTTGTCTTCCAATTTGATTATCCCATAACTGAATCATTATGCCAGGCTATGAAAGCTATGTGGGCTGTACTTCAGTTCCTGACTCCAGGTCTCTGCCTCAAGATCCCTTCCCTGATTTCTCTCCATGATAAAGTGGAAGCTGGGAGCAGTAAGCTGAAACAAACCCTTTCTTCCAAGTAGTAGTTCAAATGAGAATGGTCACTATAAACACACATATACACACACATATACTCACATATACATATATACATACATACACATATATGTGCAAGTATATTTTTCAATATGCCAGTATCTATCTATCTATCTATCTATCTATCTATCTATCTATCTATCTATCTATCTAATTTTTTGTTTTAATATTGTTTTGGAAGAATTAGGAATATCTTGTTGGCTGATATCTGGCATTATTGGAAAAGTGTGTCATTCAGGGGTGGGCTGTTGAAATAGGAGCAGCAGGGCTGCATCCCCAGCACCCCGGCCGCCTGGCTAGATTATGCCCAAAATAACAACACACAAACTGTATTCATTGAAACACTGCTTGACCCATTTCTATCTAGCCTCTTCTAGGCTAATTCTCACATATTAATTTAGCCCATTTCTAATCATCTGTGTAAGCACCCCAAGGTGTGCTTACCAGGAAGATTCTAACCTACGTCCATCCTAGGTCAGAGGAGCTTCATTGCATGCATCTGCCTGGGAGAGTGGAGCATGCCTCTCTGTCTGAGGCATCTGGCTCTGAGAGGAGCTGCATTACTTCTGACCTCACTTCCTCTTCCTCCCAGCATTCTCTTCTGTTTACTCCACCCACCTATGTTCTAACCAATAAAATGGGCCAAACCAGTTTTTTTATTAGCCAATGACCTTCCTCCATCAGGGCTTTGAAGTTTCACCCAGTTTCCAGTTAGCTTTCTCTGCCTTTCTTTCTGTTTCATACTTGTTGTGTCCACATGTTAGCTTTGAGTACAGCTCCACTACTATGCCCTGCCTGTCTGTACCATGTTCACTGTCATGATGATCATGGACTATACTACCAAATGGAACTGTGAGACCCAAATTAAGTGACTTATCTATTAAGTTGCTGGGTGCTTTAACCTGAAAATAGAAAAGTAATTAAAACACTCCCCAAGTTGTGTTTTGCCATATTATTCTATCACAATATAAGCCCTAAATAGGACATTACATAAGGTAGTAGAATAATTAGATAAGCAGGTAGTAAGACTATTGAAATAAGGGCGGCGGGGCTGTGTCCCCAACACCCGGCCGCTTGGCTAGCTCATGCCCGAAATAACAACACACAAACTGTATCCATTGAAAGAACTGCTTGGCCCATGAACTCTAGCTCTTACAGGCTAATTATCGCACCTGGACTAGCCCATTTCTAGTAATGTGTGTAAGCACCCCAAGGTGCGCTTACCGGGAAGATTCTAGCCTAAGTCCATCGTGGGTTGGAGGAGCTTCATTGCGTGCATCTGCCCGGGAGAGCGGAGTATGGCAAGCATGGCGTCTCTACTCCAGAGCAGAGCTGTCGAGTCTCTCCGGAAGCAGAGCAGAGTCTGACCTCACTTCCTCTTCCGCCCAGCATCCTATTCTGTTTATTCCACCCACCTATGTGCTAAGCTATGAGGCCAAGCAGTTGGTTTATTATAATTAATCAGTTACCTTCCTCCATCATAAGACAGGCAAAATAAGTTTAGGACATGCCCTAGCCAAGCCAAAAGTCAAAGGTATCTTCAATATTTTTTTGTGTTAAATAAGGTTTCAAGTGAAATACACACACATTCATACACATACACACACACAGAGAGAGAGAGAGAGAGAAAGAGAGAGAGAGAGAGAGAGAGAGAGAGAGAGAGAGAGAGAGAGAGAGAGAGAGAAAGGACAGTGGAACTGGTATATAGACCTTGAATATTTTAAGTATTGAGACATTGATTGTGAAGTAATTTTACTATGTGGATATCTTCATCCTTTAGAATATAATCTAATTTTATATAATATATATTTAATTTATTCACTTTCAAAACACAATGCTGAGATGCATTTGACAGTTTACATGCTGACCTTTGAGACAAACAATGTACCAATAAGAGCTCAATTTCAGAAGGTTGCTTTCTTTGTAATTCTTGATCACTCTAGATTTTTTTCTAATATCTATGTAGATTTGTTCATAAACATATCCAGTTCTTAGGATCAAAATCATGTCTGTTTATGTGATCGTGGGACACATATCCATAGGACTTTTTTCTTCATAGAAATGATTCAAAAAGGAAGTGCTCAGTACCTCACCTATTATCATTTCCCCACTTCAGTGCCTCAACATCAATTTTCACTGGCTAAGATTGTGCCTCACATATATTTCAGATGCAATCTTCTTTTATTTCTAAACTTCATGGCCTTTCAAACAATGACTAATTTGAAATCATTGTGAATTCTTATCCTCTATGTGCCATCCCATGTTTGTCTACTAAATACAAAGATTTAAGCTTTTCAAATGTACACACACACACACACACACACACACACACATTGATTCTGTACTTCTTTGAAATTCTCACTACTTCTCTATTTCAGTTTATGTAACATCCTTGTTGAAAATTAGCAGCAAAAATTCCCATATAGTTTGTGTCTAATCACTTACTCCATTTTACTGTTATTAACAAAAATGTACTCTCCCTTGAGTACATCATATTTATAAAACCTCTGTTTATAACTAGTTTTATTTCCCACTGGAAAGAGCTTGGTACAGTTGCCCCTTCATTATTATTGCTACATTATATTTCTTCCATTTGCTCCAAAGTTCTCACTTGAATACTCATATATAATGGCACAATTCAGACAATATCATCTGTTTACAAATTATACCTCTATAATATCTGAAAAGCTTCCTTTTGGGGTGGGATTTTACATGGTTGCTTCTTTAATCATTGGCAAACTATTACAATTGGAAACTTTTTGAATGTCTTTGTTTCAGTTCTTTGAAAACCTTACACTTCCTATTACTTATACAATTACCTCCCAGGACCAGAACATGTCCACTCTGGTGATGGCAGAAAACAGAAACAGCAGACACCTGAACAGAAAAGTTGGGGCCAGACTGAGTGAACCACAAACTCTGAGCAAGGTGCAACAACAGCAACCCGAAGCTCATAATATTTACAATGGACAACACTAAGTAGAACAATGCAAGTTAG
Source organism: Alexandromys fortis (assembly GCF_014885135.2). NCBI lineage: Eukaryota > Metazoa > Chordata > Mammalia > Rodentia > Cricetidae > Alexandromys > Alexandromys fortis. The sequence goes on along the minus strand of NW_026068053.1, from coordinate 6,710,098 downwards.
CTATTCTCTATGGGAGGTCTTTGTAGGAGGACAGTCTCAGTTTACAGTCATTCTCCTTTTAGAAGTAGAAACTGCTGATATTCTCTGGATTCATTGGTATTAGATACAAGTCAATTATTGTTGCTAAACTTCCCTACTCCAATTCTCCTTAAGTCTAAAGAAAAAGGTTTCTTGATATGGATGTTCTTATATCAACAATATACACTCACTCAGAACTTCATCTTCTTCACCCAAGTCAGCCCCAGAGGTTGTAGTCAAAACCAATGCATCTCAGCCTGAAGAAAGATACTTTTCTATTTGGAAAAAATGTAACAATGTATTGAGACATGTTTATTGTCATATTGACTTAAAATGAGGACTGCTCTGCTCATCTAGTGAGTTAGAGAATAAGAAGGATGCTACTAAATTCCTGGTATTACAGAAGCAATTCCCCGGTAACACCTACATAGAAATATACACAAAATGATTTTCTGAAGTCTGTTGTTGTGGGATAGTTGTATACTCTGTGATGATGTATTGCTGTGATTGGTGTAATAAGAAGCTAAACATCAAATTGCTAGGCATGAAAGTATAAATAGGACTTTGGAGCAGAGGAAGAGAAATAATTCTGTGAAGAAAAATTGTAGTGTCACCAGCACAGATGTTGAAAAAGCAGGATGGGCAGCAAAGAGATGAGATAATGAGCCTTATGGAAGAACATATATTTAAAAATTCAGTTTATTTTCATTATAAGAACTAGTTAGAAATAAGCCTAAGCTAAGTTCAAGTTTTCATAATAAATAATAAGTCTCCATGTTGAATTTTTGGCCTAGCGATCCTGACAAGAAAGTGCTACTGCAATCCAGAATGTCAGTTGTGTTGAATTTGGGAATCTGTGTTATAGAGCTCATCATACTGATGTATAGAAATTTGCTATAAATTTTAAGCTTCTAAACACTGAGCATGCCTCGCTACCCTTTCGGGTCATTCCATCAAGTTCTCTAAATTTAATAATTCATCAACTTCTCCTGAACCTAAATTTATTGAGCCATATTTCTCTCCCTTTGTATCCACACACTTGAAGGTAATATTCTTCCCACATTTTGCACAATACAGATCATGTGTATGCACTATCTTCCGTCCCTGTATACTCACTTAACTCTTATGCTTGTTATTATTGGTCTTTTCCAGATGATGATTTCTTCTCAGTTTCATGGATTCTACATTTTAGTTTGTGTTTTTATGCATACACACACATGCACACACACACACACAGCAATGTATATACATACAGCTAGAGAATAACACATAAATCTATTTTGACTAGTCTCATAAATTACATGAACTTGAATCATAACTAAGAAGTACACTATATCACAGTCTACTTATCTTTTGAATAAACATATTATACTGACTTTTACTTTTCTAATAACTATTCTCTTAGTTACTGTTCTACTATGATCAGACACAATGACTAAGCCAACTTGTAAAAGTAAGCATTTAATGGAGATTGTGCTTACAGTTTCAGAATGTGAGCCCATGATCTTTGTGGTGGGAGGCATGGAAACTCAAAGGCAGGTATGGAACTGGAAAACTAGCTGAGAGCTTGCATCTGACCCAGAAGTTGGAGGCATGTGATTTTGAAGCCTCAAAACCCACTGCCAGTTACATACCTCCTCAAATAAGACCACAACTTCTAATCCTTCCTAAATTGTCTACTAATTGATAACTAGACATTCAAGCAAATGAGGCTATGGTAGCCATTCTCATTCAAATTTTTAGCTATCACAGGCAGTTCAAATGTTCAGGAACTGATCTCAAGCAGGACTACAAGATTTCTGGAGATTAGATAAAAGTCAGAGTTTCTTAGGAACTTGTTAAACTGATTCCCATCTGCCAAAATGAATCGTTAAACTTACCTCTGACAAGAAAGATGTATGGTTCTTCATTGACCTATATCTCTGGCTTCTAACAGCATATCAAAGCCATCCATGCTCACAGGCTTCCTTAGTGTCACACATTTCTACCATATATCTCAGTCTTCAGTAGCACCCTCGCACTACTCAGATCCTCTTCTATTCTAAACTACATCCAGATCACAGGCTTGCCTCCTCCCACCTACTTGTACTTCTCTTTTGGCTATTCTCTCTAACCATGCTCTCACTTCCTTGGTCTATATCTTTCCCACATACCTAAGCCAAGTCATGTAAAATCAATCGGTTATATTCAGCCTCCATTTTTCTCTGCCCTGGATTCTTCCATATGACTGTAGCTATCCTGTCTTGTTGAAATAGGAGCGGCGGCAGGGCTGCGTCCCCGGCACCCGGCCGCCCGCATGGCTAGCTTATACCCAGAAATAATTACACGGAAACTGTATTCTTTCAAACACTGCCTGGCCCGGCTAGGTCCAGTTTCTTATTGGCTAGCTCTTACATATTGTTCTAACCCATTTCTAATATTCTGTGTAGCCCATGAGCTGGCTTACCAGAGAGGATCTTAACCTGCATCTGTCTGGAGTGGGAGCATCATGGCGACTCCTCCTCTAACCTTCTTTCTCCCAGAATTCTCTTCTGTATACTCCGCCTACCTAATTTTCTATCCAATAAAATGGGCCAAGGCAGTTTCTTTATTAGTAAGAAATCATTCCCACATCATTTCCCCTTTTTCCGTTTAAACAAAAAAGAAAGGCTTTAACTTTAGCATAGTAAAATTACATATAACAAAACAGTTATCAAGTAAGAATTACAGTTACAATATTTATATCTATTTTATCTCTTATCATAACTAAGGAAAACTATAACTATTTATTCTTCAACTCCATCAAAGACTCCAGAAGGATATAATATTATCTAAGTAAACAAGAAATAAGAAAACTCTAGAAATGACAGAGACATCTCGCTGCCTGGACAGTCACCCAAAGTTCCTCTGTACCGTTGGGGCATCCATCTTCGGCCTACAGGCCCATGGTATCCAGATACATTTCCATGAAGCAGGAAATTTTAAAGACAGTTCAGTCACTTTCTGCTGTGTTCTGTAGAATGTCTTGTAGACTCTTTCATGAATCAGGAACCCCGAAAGACCATCTCACCTTTAGGCAAGTTCAGCAGTCCTCTCTCTGAGGGTTCTCTGTGTCCAGTTTATGCAACAGTCCAGGCAAGAGCAGTTTCTTGCCCAAATGACTATCCAACTCCATAAGGATCCTCTTCGATGCCCATCTTCCTCTTGAAGTAGCTGGTGCTGCCAGGAGCAGACGTGTCTCCTTGTCATGAAAAGTCCTAAGTTATTAAAATATTTTAAATGCCATATTCTGCAGTCTTTGAAAGATATGAAGAATGCCTATCTAATTGAAATATATCTCTATATATCTAGAAAATCTAACTAACATGACTACAAGCTTAACTATTAGCAATGATTATCCATTAACAACCTATATTTCCTAATTATACATTACATTTTAAGTGAACTACATAATCACAATACCTTAATCAAGTTCAAAAATACATATACATATAACAAAATTGACCTTAAAATCCATACCAATGCAAATTATTCATATCTATATCATATCCCCCTTTAAATGTAAAAGAACATTTATAAACAATATTTGGGAACATGGGCGTAGTTTTTTCTCTCCAAACTGCTTCCTGCTGAATGGGGGCACTGTTAATCAGATCATTTAGGGTGTAACCTGTGTGTCAGGTTCATCTCGGTTGGCAGTTGAGTGAAGTAATTTTTTGAGGGTGTTCACAGCAACCTTTCAGGAGGGCGTGGTCTATCATACCATACCGGGATAGATGCAATCCATAGGGTCACATCCTCTGTGGAAACAAAAGAAGACCCTCTCCAAAGCATCATATCCTTAGATCCAAATTTTGAAGTCAAGATACCTTTAGAACATATGTGCAGGTTCAGCTTAGCAGCCCATATAATAAAATGTCTCTTTGTACTTAGCTCCTTCACAGTCAAAAATTTTAAAGAAAACACAATGTACATAATCCAGACTCTCTGTGAATTTTTCATTTTTACGTGGCTTATTTTTCTTTATTTCTCTTAATCTATAACTATCTGTACTTCTGTACTCTGTCTCTTTAAAGACTTTACCCTTTTTCTTTTTAAGACATTAACTTTATTCTTTATATTCTCTTTTTTTCCCCAAGCCTACGTACATTCATCCAACGGTGTCTGAATCTGTTTTACTGTGAATCTGTATTTTTTTTTTTATTATCCAGGAGCATTTCTTAAAATGTTAAGCATTTCTTAAAAACTTAAGTTGCACCATGTATAGGTAATACGGTACTGCCTGTGTCCTGCCCAGTCTAAACCTTAACTGCACGGTTTTAAGGTAATTACGGTAGTTCCTGCCTGAGATCAGCACAGTTCAGCAAGGAGCAGCCGCTCCTGCCTCAGAGTCATTTGGTGCTTTTGAGCTGAGCACAGTTACAGGCAAACAGCAGTTTACATTGGAGCCGCAATCAGCAATTTAATTTTGAGACTGAGTGTGCAGCACAGAAACTCTTTTTATCCAAGTTACAGCCAAATCTGACACGCAGAGCACTGCGCAGTCTGAAAACGCGTCTCTGTATGGCAGCAGGAATCCGCCATGCTCTTCCGCCTGCCTAAGCCTGATTCCGCCATCTGCCCAGGTGTAGGCAGGGAACGCTGAGCCATCGGCAGGTCTCAGAGCAATCTCCTCCGATCCCAAGTGGGAACAGAAACATCCAGTCCCATAAAAGCCTTGAAATGCTTTAAAGCCAGAGTTCACGCTGGCAGCATAGCACCAGGAAGCCGCGCTTTAAAATGACGCAGCTTTTTTTCTCTGCTGCTGTTGCTGAATCAGGAATCTCTCTACAGCATGTCACCAACAAAACAGCAAAAATCTGTGTTAAACTCTGTTTCCCTTATTTTTAAGCCTTCTCAGGTTTTTAAGTGGATTTAGCCCCACGTTGGGCGCCATCTGTTGAAATAGGAGCGGCAGGGCTGCGTCCCCGGCACCCGGCCGCCCGCATGGCTAGTTTATACCCAGAAATAATTACACGGAAACTGTATTCTTTCAAACACTGCCTGGCCCGGCTAGGTCCAGTTTCTTATTGGCTAGCTCTTACATATTGTTCTAACCCATTTCTAATATTCTGTGTAGCCCATGAGCTGGCTTACCAGAGAGGATCTTAACCTGCGTCTGTCTGGAGTGGGAGCATCATGGCGACTCACTCTCAGCTTCTTTTTCCCAGCATTCTCTTCTGTCTACTCCGCCTACCTAATTTTCTGTCCTATGAGGGCTGAGGCAGTTTCTTTATTAATAAGAAATCACTCCCACATCACTGTCTCCTTTTCTCATCTACAATAAAAACCTTATCATATTATGGAATGGTCATGTTGGCATATTCTTTACTATGGACCCTCACATACACAAACCACCACATTTGTCTACATTTAAAATTATATATTTACATTTTAAGGATCTGAATAATTAAAAAACACAAAATACCCAATTGTAAGCTATTAGCATACTTTTTGGTATTTTTTCTTACTTTTGTTACTGTGAATATAATTTTCATCTTCCTTTGAACATTAAATCTACCAGTATGATATACATATTTCTATTATGTCAATACTATTATTACCAAAGAATTCATTGCATTCTTTCCTATACTCTGATATTCATAATCTGTACTAAGGTACTTTCCTGTACCTGTAGAATATTTGTAATCAGTCTCATACAATCAACTCTCCTTAACCATTTTCCCTTTTTTAATCATCCCCCAGTTTCCTCTTTTGTAGTAGAAGGCTGCTTGTTCATTTCCTACCTCCTAGACTCTGGAAATAACTACACAGAAACTATATTAATTAAATCACTGCTTGGCCTGTTAGTTCTAACTTCTTGTTGGTTAATGCTTTTACATCTTAATCTACTTCCATTATTTTTTATTTTACCATGAGGCTGGTGGCCTACCAGCAACATTCCAGGGTATCTGTCTCCAACAGCTGCCCCATGGCTTCTGCTGATTTTCCTTTTTTCTCCCAAAATTCAGTTTAGCTTTCCCCATATAGCTCTAATCTACCTTATCACAGGACCAAAATAACTTATTTTTTAACCAGTGGGTATCCATAGCTTACTGAGGGAAATCACACATAACCTCCCCTTTTCTTTTTAATAAAAAGGAAAGTTTTAATTTTAACATAGTGAAATTACATATACTAAACAGATATAAAGCAAGAATTATAGTTACTATATTTACATCTACTTTGTCTTTTATTATAACTAAGGAAAACTATACTCTTAACTATTCTTCATCTTCATCAAGGACACTAAAAGGATATAATATTACCTAAGTAAACAGAAAGTGCATTATAAGAAACTTCAAAAACTCTAGAATTGACAGAGACATCTTTCTACCTGGAAAGTCACTCAAAGTTCTTCTGTACTGTTGGGGAATCCATCTTCAGCCTACAGGCCCAGAGTATCCAGCAGACTTTTCCACAAAACAAGAAGTTCCAAAGAGAGTTCCACCTACATTGGCAGTTTGTCAGTCACTTTCTTCTGTGTCCTGCAGAATGTCTGGGAGAGACTCTTTCATGAAGCACCACCACTTTAAGCAGCAGTGGCAGCAGTCATTTCTCTGTGGGTCCTGCATACCCAGTTCATGTATCATAACATCAAGCAGTCCAGACAAGAGCAGTTGTTTTTCCAAAATGCCTAACAAGCTCCATAAGGAGCCTCTTTGATGCCCATCTTCCTCTTGAAATAGATTGATGCTACCAGGAGCAGATGTGGCTCACTGTCATAAAAACCCCTAATTTCTTAAAACATTTTATGCCAAATTCTGAATGTCTCTGAAAGATTTAAAGAGTACCTAACTGATATATATATAAAACTTAACTAACATGACTATAAGCTTGACTATTATAGATGCTTATCTATTAACCTATATTTCTGAATTATATATTACATTCTAAACGAGCTGCACAAATACAATACCTTAATCAAGAGCAGAAATATACATATAACAGAATTGATCTTAAATTTGTATCAATAAACCAAGGTTTATACTAATGAAAATCTCTATAACATATTACCTTTAAATATAAAGAAACATTTAAAAATATTTGAGAATATGGACATAGTCTCTCCAAACTGCTTCCTGCTATTTATTGGGCAAAGTAAATTTGAGGTATTCACAAAGACCTTTTGGGAGTCTTGGTCTATCAAACATCATTAGTCTGGAAAAAAATCTATAGGTTCTCATCTTCTGTAGAAACAAAAGAAGACCTCTTTTCCAAAGCAACATATCCTTAGGCCCAAATTCTGAAGTTAAGATACTTTATGTTGGTTTATCTTAGCAGCCCATACAATGAAATGTCTCTTGTTATGTAGCTCCTTCACAGTCCAAAAATTTAAAGAAAACAAAATAATATACATAATCCAGACTTTCTGTGAATTTTCCATCTTATTTTTCTTTTACTCATTTTAATCTCTGTCCTCTATCTTTTTAAAGACTTTAAAAAAATTATAAACCATTTACTTCTTTGTATAACTGTCTATACTCATTTTCTTCTCATTCCAAGCCTACATACATTTGTCCAACAATGTGAACCATTTAGAGATCTTTTCCATCAGAATTTGTCTTTATTGTATATTTGTAATCCTTTTCTGACTAGGACAACTTCTTAAAATGCCAAGCTGTTCTTACAAACCTAAGAGGCAGCATTGCTAGGGCAAATATGGCCTGTCTGCTTGCTCGGGCCAGGCAGACATGGCAGAGGCAAGTTCAATGCCTTCAAGAGCCATTTACATAGCCCCATTTTTAGGCACTCAGCAGGTCTAAGTTGCCATTAGGCAAGTTGTGCACTCTGCTCACAGAACCCATTTAAATGCTCCATCGCTAGACCCCCTGAAAGAGTCAAAGCCGTTTGTGATGGTGAACCAGGACACTGCCACTTTTAAAACCATGTGGCATTTTTTCTGCTACGGCTGAATCAGTAAGACCTCTGTTAAAGAAAATATAGCATGCTGCCAGCAAGCAGAGCTCATCCAGGAAAAAAAAAAAATGTCTAAACTTTGTTTTTTAGTGTCTAGAATTCCATTCCAAGCCTGTTCAGGTTTTATGTGAATTTCACAGGCACATGTTGGAACACCAATTTGTAGTAGGAAGCTACTTGTTCTTTTCCTGGCTGCACAGACTCCCAAAATAACCACACAGAAGCTGTATTAAGTAAATCACTGCTTGGCTTATTATCACCAACTTTTTATTGATTAATGGTTTTACATTCTAATTTAACCCATTTCCATTGTTTTATATTTTACCACAAGGCTTGTGGCCTACCAGCAAGGTTCTCTCGTGGTGGCTTCATGGATTCTCCTGACTCTGCCTCCTTTCTCTCAGCATTCAGTTTAATTTTCCCTTCCTAGCCATGCTCTATCCCATCAAAGACCCAAAACAGCTTCTTTTTTTTTTTTTTTTTTTTTTTTGCCAAAGGTATTCACAGTATACGTACGGGAATCTCACATCATTCTTTTATTAAAATCTTTTAAGGAAAGACCCTCAGACTTAGATATTAGAAAGAAACTATTTCCCTTCACCATTTACCTCTCCTTAATTTTTCTGTGTTATTCTGATCTGCATAGATAAATTTTCTTGTTAGGTGTTGGTATTGCATGGCTCATTCAGATTAATGAAGGTCTTCATTTGCTTTCTTTTGCTGTCATAAATATCATGACCAAAAGCATTTTGTGGTTGTAAAAAAAAATAGATATTTGACTTAAAAATCCCTGATCCAGTACATCAATGAGATGATTCATGAGAGGAACTCAAGCAGGAACAATGTGAGGAACTGTAAAGGAAAACAGCTTACTTGCATTCTCTTCACATCATATTTATCTACATTTCTGTCTTTTGGAACATCTGCCCAGGAGTATAACCACTTACAGTTGGATATAGAAATCATCAATTATAAAAATACCGCCAAAGAGATACACCAAAAAAAAAACAATCATATGTAAGTACCCTTTTCCCAGATACATTTGTTTGTACAAAAGTGACAAAAGATAAAAGCACCAAAGGTTTAAGAAACAATAAAATATTCTACAAGATCTCACAGTCAATCTTTTTATGTGAATTTAGAAATGATATATTCTGAGATGGCACAATTTTTTGAAACACTTTTATGAACTAGCTTATTGACTGTAATTCAACCTAGAGGTAAGATCCAGGGAAAATGCTTAATACAATAGCAAAATGCAGTCAATTTTTTTTTGGTTCAACTTTCATAGGAATGAAATCTGTTGCTAATATTTTACTCTTGAAATACTCTGCTACCTTCTAAATTATTTTAAGTACAACTGTCTTCAAGGCTTCTCCTACAATGGCCCATTAAGCTCTGTTTGAAGTAATAAATTGTTTTTTTTTTTTTTCTACTCCAAAGTTTCAATGACTTCCACATTCTAAAATGTTAGCATGGTTAGTTTTTCACAATAAGTTCTTCCCAGCATTAGACAACTCTATGCTATTGACAACTGTGCCAGTTATTTTTATGATTCTGTGCTAAAATATCATGGCCAAAAGTGACTTATAGAAAGAAGAGTTTATTTGGATTTACAGTTTCAGAAGTATATGAATCCATAATGTGGGGAGATATCACAGCAGGAAAATGAAGCAAGAGGCTAAGAGAGATCACATCTTAAACCATTAATCTAAGAGTGAGCAGGATATAGAGAGAGACTATGAACTCTGAAACCAAAACCTAGTGATCCATTTTCCCTAATTTAGGTAGCACCTCTAATCACTTCACAAGACACTGACATCAATTGGAAACAAAGTGTTCAAAACTGAACCTAAAGTTAACAATTCTTGTTTTAGGAAAAGAAAACAATGTAAACTAAGTTTGTTCTTAAAGGGATATGTTTCTTAAAGGATTGGAAGGAAGATTCGAAAATGAAATGCGGTAATAAATAACTGACAAATGTATTTCAAAACAAGCAATATGGAAATACTACTGTTGAAGCACATACACACCACACATATATATAAATTGCATTATATATTTATACACACACACGTGCGCACGCACACACACACATACACACACATGGAGAGAGAGAGAGAGAGAGAGAGAGAGAGAGAGAGAGAGAGAGAGAGAGAGAGTTTTAAAAAAATAGTCTATAACAGGGTAAAACCATTCCTAGGCTAAAAAATAAAAGAACTAGTGATAAGAATGGAAGTTACATCACTACTGCATCAGTGTGTTTGCCTTTCAAGTCCATTCACTATTATAGCTCACAAATGTGCACCAAATTAAGAGTATTGAATAACTCCCTTTGCATTGGTAGAAATTTTTAACACTATAAAAATTAGGTAGTAAAGATGAAACTTATAAGTTAGTACCAGCTTTATTTTTGCAAGTTCTTTGAGTCAGCATGTGGCGTGTTCAGTAAGAGGGCTTACTATCTACTTCTTAAAAGATTTTTTTTTTAAAAAAATCAACACTGTTTTAGTTTCACAGTGTGATAAAATATCCTACAATATTTCCCCCTTTGTCTTAATAAAAAAGAAGAGTTTTAAGTCTAACTTGGTAAAATTATATACAATTAGAACAATTATCCAGTAAAAATTGCATTCATAATGTCCAATTCATGTATATATCTTTGCAAATTTCTTGTCAGGATTTGGTAACAAAGAAAATGGTATAATTATCTAGTCTTAGACCCCCATCAGACACCCAAGAAGGATAAAATATTACCTGATTAAATAACAAATTCACAGCAAGCAACTTTTAAAACTAGAGGACAGTGATAGCTGCCTGCCTGAAAAATTACCAAGAAGCCAAGAGTATATCCCCATCCAATGTTAATCTTATTAACACTGTCTCTGAGTTTCACCATGCAATCAAATAACCTATTGCTATTATTCTGCTAATCAACATTGTGATAAATTGATGCTCATGGCTTCTTGTTATAACCATAGATTTGTGTAGCTCTCAAACCTTATTAGAGAAACTTCTGTTTGATATATATTGTGATTAACCCATATACCTACCAATGGCTATGTTGAAGAGAATTAGATACAGGAATACTCAGCGTTAAATGGCTCATCTATACTGCACTCTTTCTTCCAAGGATCAGGTATCATTGCAGAATATAAATCAGGAAGCTTTTAAGTGGCAGAGATGGTGGATGAGAGCAAAAATAATAGTGTCTACAAGCTCCAGAGGGGCAGTTTCACAACTGAACTCACAGTGCTTGTGGTATCAATAGACCTATAAAAGCTCAGATCAAGAAATCTCAGTATGGGGAAGAAGGTGGGTGTGGATTTACACACCTAGATGATGAGTTATTGGAAACTGATTCTGAAGTAGAAATATTCAGTTTTTTTAAGGATAGGTCAGGTATGATTTATTGGAAGGACAGATATTAAAGAACATAATTTAGAATTTGTGGATTTAAGAAAAGAAAACACAAAGTTGGGTGGGTAGGGTTGAATGAGATGAATCTGAGAGGATTGGGAGAATAAAATGAACATGATTAACAGTGTATAAAACTCTCAAATAACTATTTTTACATACTATTTTTTATGAAAAAGGAATCAAAACTTGAAAACTATTTCTATTTTTATACATTGTAAAATTATTTCATTTCACAGGTTTAAGAGTTAAGAAGCCAGAGTTGAAGTTAAACTTTTATCATTTTAAGACATCTTATTGTTACATAAATGCCATTTGTTTCATTAATTTGAAATCTTATCCCTGATGGAAAAACAACGCTTATCTATACAATTGGTATTTAAAAGTTAGTCTAGTTATTTTCTAATAATACTAACTGAAGATATACACAAAAATAAAACTTTATATTATCCAACAAAACCCCAGTAAATGAGATGTAGAACCTCCTTTACAGTTGTTGGTTAGAGGTCTTCAACAATATGGATTTCTTACACAGCCCTTGCTTACCTTCCAAAAAAAGAAAGTAAGGTCCTATTTCTGAAGATGCCACATAATTCAGGACCAGAACTTGGAGAAATTGATCTGGCTCTGGTATGGAAAGTTTTTTTTTTTTTCTGAAATAAAATAAATATGGACACCAAGGAAATTTCTTGAAGTATTGGCTTGAAAAAGACGCATAAAAGAAAGAAGTAAACACACTTCATTCAGGAGCTCCCCCTGTTTAGTAATAAAAATCCACGGTGCCCAGAGTTAAGACAGTAAAAGTCTAAGCCTTCTATGAGTGGGGAAGTCTGGTCCACATCCACTGTCTTATGTTTATTATAATCAGACTCCACAGCTACTCACTGCTTGAACAGCTGTCTCACTAAGCAAATGAAACTTCTTCATTTGTGTGAACACCACAAGTACTGACATATACAGGCCCAGGATGAAATTAGTTAGCTAAGATTTTGATGCTGAATCCCAGAGACTAAAAAGATAGCACTAGGGGTTCAGAACTATAAGAAAAATAGTCTTGCAGTTAAGAGACTTTTAATTATTGTCAAAAGTGAAAGTATTACAGAACCTTGTATCTATGCATCTTTTTGCCAAGTAAATTAAATTACATAGGAGATAGTGATAGTCATCACTAAGGATCATTGTTAAGCATATGAATATGACTCAGGAAGACTGACATATGACTAAAGAGAGCCAAGAAGTCTAATAATATATGCAAATCTGCAAAACCTGAATTTAGCTGTTAAATACAAACATTTTTACCACAAAAATTTCACTGAACATCTGAAACTCTATTATTTTGCAGTGTTATGATGCTACATCTAATGTAATTTTTAACTTATTGTCTTATTCAAATATATAAATACATTTTTTCCTCTAGCAGAATTATGCCTAATTTTACTTTAAAACTGTCTGGAAACAATGTAATGGTATACACAAACACTTCTTTAAAACATTTGAAATACGCAAACACAGACACACACACACACATATGCACAAACACACATACCAGAAGACAAAATTTAGAGCCTCCCTCAGGCTATAACATGAACTTTTATAAATAAAGTACATTTTCTACTATATAATATTTGACATTTTTTTTCTTATTTAGTCTTTCTCCAGGGAAATACATTTTTATTTTACTAGAGTATGTACCAGTGACTCTGTGTTATATTTTTTGCCATTTACTTCAAGGCATTTTTTTTTTTAATTGTTAGCCACTTCCAATAAAACAAATCACCCTGGAAAAGAGTAAAGCTTTTTCATGAAAGGACTTGCTACCTACCTACAGGTACTGCAGGCTCTCACAGACCTTTTCTGTTAGATATTTGCTAAAGATCTATAATTACTGAAGTACCCTTTTCATGTATTATCTTAAAATTGTAAAGAAGAGAGAAAATAAAGTCAAAAAAATAAAATAGAAATAAAAGAAAAATTCAAGTTAAAATATGTCATAAGTATATAAAGGACACTATTACAGAAATACAGAATGTTATACAAGAATCAAATTTCAGGTCTGAAACACTCATTTGTACAATGGCCAAGAGCAATAATAATAGATGTACAAAGTCAAGTGTTTCCATAGCCCAAAGGTCCAGCTTTGTTTGAGGGTATTTGTGCTCATAGTCTCTCTGTCTCTCTGTCTCTGTCTCTGTCTCTCTCTGTCTCTGTCTCTGTCTCTCTCTCTCTCTCTGTCTCTCTCTCTCTCTCTCCTCTTCCTGTCTGATGTGAAGGCAGATCATAAGAATGCAATGTCTTGTGTGGATATTGACTACATAAAACAGTATAAAATTCATTTCTTCCATTTGTTTTTCAAAGAGTTTACACAAAAATCTTTGTATTTCTTCTAAAAAATATTTGATAAAATTCATTGGTAAATACCAAAGTTCCTGTTACTTGCAATGTATGCATGCATGCATGAATGAATGAATAAATAAATATTTTTCTTAGTTGGGGGAATGAGACTTTTTGAGGGGAGAATTTGGGAGGATGTGAACAAGGGAAAAGAATACAAACAAAATACATTGGATGAAATCTTGAAAAAACAGTTTTTAAAATTGCAAGGGATAAGTTTTATAACTAGAGTTTCATTAACATTTAATTTTAGTTATTAGGTGTATCTTGCTTGTCTATGCTATACTTTGAGAAATATATGTGTTGAATGAGCTGCGGGAAGTCCTGCTTTTTGTCTTTCCTGGCTCCACATGCCTGGTTAGCTTTACACCCCAAATAACAACACACAAATTATATTATTTTAAACACTGCCTGGCCCATTAGTTTTGGACTTTTCTTGGCTAACTCTCACATCTTGACTAAATCATTACTGATAATCTGTGTAGCACCATGAAGTGGTGGCTTACCAGAAAGTTTCTAGCATATGTCCATATTTGGCTGGAGCTTCATAGCATCTGGCCCAGAGAGGAGAGGCATGGTGATTGCCTCACTTTCTCCAAGCATTCTGTTCAGTTTACTCTGCCTACCTAACTTTCTGTCCTATCAAGGGCCAAGGCAGTTTCTTTATTAACCAATTAAATCAACTCAAAACAGAAGACTCCCACATCATATATGCTTTTGAACCCATTTCCTACCAGATTAGCTTAGTTACAAATTCATACAGAAATGCAGTCACTGACATTGCAATGCAGTTAGAACAGAGAAAACTAAAAAGATGAAGGGATCTTGAACAGAGAGAATGTATAAAATTAAATTTAGATGTGTTTCACCATTTCTTAGTATTTCATGAAAATAACTACCTCCTCATTTGTTGGCAATATCTTTAGGAGAATTGTATAGGACACCTATACTTTGTCATCTATCAGCATGGGAAAAATGCCAGAAACCTTAGCCTCTCATTACTTCATTTCTCTATTTTTGCTTTGAACCAAATTTTCTGAGAGGAGAGAGTACCTACTGCTCAGAATGCACATTCTGAAGATCTCTAAAATTTACCCATGTAATTTCAAGTGCCTAGTTCCAGACCTGCCAAAGTTCTCAGAGAAACATAAACACTGGTAAAAGTTGGACTCAGTCAACAGATCATGCTAAGAGCTATGTTTACTAAGAAAGGATGAGACATCATGATCAAGGGGTATAATATACTTTTGCCTTCCAGAGAATGGGGAAAATATTCAAGATGAAAGTGTCTATTGAGGCCAAGGTATGTAGGAGAGTAATTAAGTCTAAGATGGTAAAACATAACAATGAGCAGTATATCATGTAACCCAGCTTCCTGTGGACACTAAACATGCTTTATTCCTCTTAAGAGCCAAGACGTATCTATTGCATGAGAAATATACAAGTGCTCAATTTGCATTCAAGTAAAAATTCTCAGAAATACCCTGTCAAAGATGAGAAAAGACTCATTGTTTACTTGAGTTTTAAGTATGTATAATTAATTGATAGAGTTTTGAATCTGTTGATATGTTTACTAATTTGAAGAATGTATAGAGTCTGCATTTAGGGATACAGCCAGTTCTAGAAATACCCTGCTTTTTTCTTGTACAACTTGATATAGACTCAGCCAAGATGTGAGTTTGGGAAACAACCCATTTCATTTCTTTTTATCTCAGAAGCCTCTGGATGTGGTTCTTCAGTGGCATGGCTTTTTGACCCTCTTAAGACAATGCTTCAATTACCATACACAAAATTCTAAATTAAAAAGTAAGACTTTTTCAGCTACTTTTTTTGATTCTCTTCTTTGTTTTCCCTAAACTTTTTGGTATAAAAATATAGCAAAAGACTCTCTACTCTCACTTATTCATTTTAGTAATTATAAATATGTTCAATGCATTTGTGTAAAAGTTGAGGGGAACAGAAATGACATAGGTTCAATTCTGCTATAGTTGTACATCATGAATTAGAAGAAGCTCTACACCAAACAAGGCCTCTTGGTACCAGAAAAATCTGTTAATCCCCAAAATGAAATGAAACACTGGAGGATCTGACTGTCTCTGGATCCTGAGTAAGAGCTCATCTTATCATATGTGTTACCCATGTATCCCAACATCATTTTAGAATTTTAGAAGTTTGGAAAACATTCTTTCCATTCCCATTTATTTTAGCAACTGTTGAAAATTACTTTTCTTTTTCTACAGAAGTTTTAAAATTTGTTTTAAGGATTTGAAAATGTTATCTAGAAATACACTTTCACTTACATTTTCTACATTCTTTATCCCTTTAGATACATGTGCTACATAACTTGTAGCATACATTTTCTCCATTCCTTATCCCTTATGTTACAAGTGCTACAAAACTCACTTTGTCCCTTAGCACCTGTACCACTAAGAACAAATTATCACTGACTTTAACAGAAGTCATTATGGTAGGTTAAATTTTGCATCCATTTTTAAAAGCAGAATACACAGCTGGGGACTCTCTTAAGGGCATCTGCAGTGTGCACTGCATCCTTCTCCCAGTCTGCTCATCTGGTCATGCCTAAGACTCGTGGCCTCTGGCTGACACACAAATAGCTATGAATACATAATATAAATAGATACTCAAATGACCCAAATTAGTTATTCCGTAAAACATTGTACTGTGCTCATCTAAAGATGCACTCTAACAAAAAAGGAAAGAAGGTATTACTCGGTTTAATTTCTTCTATTAATATTTCCTCAATATTTACCATGAGGGTAAATGTATATGCTGATGGCGTTATTGTTCTTGGAACAGTTTACAAAGCTTTGTTACACCCAGTAAATTTTTGTAGAATTCTAGAAAATCTATAATAAGTGATTCAAGTATCTTCTATCTCATAGCAAATCATTCTCAGTCCCTTAACCTTAAAGAAAATATTCAACTTTAGTAATCTCTACAATTTTCAAAACAAAACTAGGCCCAACATAGAATACTTTGGCTTAGAATTTGACAATAACATCTATTCATTTTGCAGACTATCAAATGTGTGTTTCAGTAAGGAATCATTAATTTCTGAAAGTATATTTGCAGGGTTCAGGCATTTCCAACTGCTGTCACAATTTTAAAACCTATGGGCAATGCCTGGTTGCATTATAAACACTAGCAAAACATGTACACAGTCAGTAAAATAGCCTCCAGATTAAAAGCATTAGTTAATTTTCATTCAACATGACTTAATTGAGTCTTTAACCAGTAGACACAGGACTGTAAACTCTTTTGATCTGTGTATTATTGTGTGTTTAAAATGATTGAGATAAACAAAAGGACAGCAAATACAGGGACATAATTTACTTGGCAGCTGCTGAATCATTGTTCAGATGAATGTCTTTGAGGAACTTCTTGGTCCCAGAGCTCAAGAATATCAAAACAGTAAACATTCTCCATTTAATTATTGAATTTTATTTTGTTACCCACTATTTGTATTTCTAGTTACCAATATATACATATATCTATATACATAACTTTATATGCATATATGTTGCCTACAACTAGCAAAATCAATATGCATTACCATTTTCATTTTCTAAATGAATCAGATTAGAAGTCAAGGAAAACTTAAATTGCACAATTATCCTGAACTAATTAAATATTTTTGGTTCTCTTGTCCTAGCTGTTACACCGTATATCTCATAAGTGGGAAATTTTTCCATTAATCAGAACTATTTATTAAGTATAAATTGAAACATGTTTCACAACTTCTACTATTAGTATTGTTTCTACTCCTTGTTAGATTGAATCCTCCTGATATGGAAAGTGCCTTTTTTTATTTTTGTTTGAAATATCATATGTTTAACTTATTATTAGCAAACAATGATATAGTACCCTCATTGCCACACATTTATTTCAGGTGAACTCCTGAAAAACCACTCAAGAGATTCTTTAACAACTTAATACCTGAAGCAGTGAAGTTACTCTACATTTCTGAAAAAGGATCAAATGCATTTTTATTTTCTGTGTATTTTAAAATACCCATTTTAACTGGACATGGTTTATTTGTTTCCTATTTAAATTTTAATGATGGTTAGTGATACTGAAAAATTTATACAATGATAAACCATTTCTGAGTCTAGTTTAGAAGTAAATATCTATTTACACATTTATCCCCTATTAAATTATTGGTTTGCTGAAATCAAGCTAGTTGGGTTCTTATGTATTCTAGATATTATTTTTTCAAATTAATTTTTTGCAAATATTTTCTACTATTTTCTGGGTTGTTTATTCTGTTGAATGTTTCCCTTGACATGCAGTGACATTTTTGGTTTGCAATAATCTCATTTGTGCACTTAATTATTTTGTTGTATGTTTGAGTTCTTTTTTTTTTTTCATTTAAAGTAATTTTTTTTTCCTTCTTCACATAATATATCTTGATCACAGTTTGTCTTTCATCTTCTCTTTCCAGTTCCATACTACTTCCCTCACATTTGGGCCTACCTACTTTAGGTTTCTCCTTAGAAAACAAACAGGCTTCTAAGGTATAGTGACAAATTAAAACAAATTAAAAACTAACATCAGAATAGGACAAACCAAAATAGCTGAAGAACTGGCACAAAAAAGTCATAAAGATGCAGAGACCAGGTTGCTTACACATTCTGAAATATCATAAAATCACTGAACTAGAAAACAATGAATACTCAAAGGAGCTGTAGTATAGAAAGAGAATGTGTCACTATACATACACACACATACACTCACAGGCACAATATACAGAGAGTCTGGATTATATGTAGTATTTTTTTTAATTGTTTGACTGTGAAGGAGCTAAGTACAATGAGATGTTTCATTGTATGTGCTGCTAAGCTAATCTTGCATGTATATCACAAAGGTATCTTGATTTCAGAATTTGGGTCTAAGGTTATGATGCTTTGAAAAAGAGGTTCTTCTTTTGTTTTCACGGAAAATGAGATGCCGTGGATTGCTTCTAGACCAATACGGTATGATAGACCATGCCCTCCTGAAAGGTCACCGTGAACTTTTTCAGAAAATTACTTCAATTAACTGGTGACTGAGATGAACCTAACACATAGGATACACCATGAAAGACCAGATAATCAGCACCCACATTCAGCACAAAGCAGTTTGGAGAGAAATAGCTGTGCCCATATTCCCAAATATTGTTTATAAATATTCTTTTACATTTAAAATTTATATATGATACAGATATAAATAATTTGCATTGGTATAAATAAATCTTGATTTATTGATACAAGTTTAAGGTTAATTTTATTATATGTATATGTATTTCTGATCTTGATTAAGGTATTGTGATTGTGAAGTTCATTTAAAAAATGTAATGTATAATTATAAAATATAGGTTGTTAATTGATAATCATCTTTAATAATTAAGTTTGTAGTCATGTTAGTTGGATTTTCTAGATGTGCATAGGTATTTTTCAGATAGGCATTATTTATATCTTTCAAATATTACAGAATATGTCATTTAAGATGTTTTAATAACTTAGGACTTTTCATGACAATGAGACATGTCTGATCCTGGCAGCACCAATCTACTTCAAGAGGAAGATGGGCATCAAAGAGGCTCCTTATGGAGTTTGATAGCCATTTGGGCAAGAAACTGCTCTTGCCTGGACTATTCCATACACTGGACACAAAGAACTGACAGAGAGAGGACTGCTGAACTTGTTTAAAGGTGAGATGATCCTTTGGGGATCCTGATTCATGAAAGAGTCTGTGAGACATTCTGCAGGACACAGCAGATAGTGACTGAACTGTCTTTAAAATTTCCTGCTTCATAGAAATGTCTGCTGAATACTATGGGCCTGTAGGCTGAATATGGATGCCCCAACAGTATAAAAGAACTTTCGGTGACTGTACAGGCAGCCAGATGTCTCTGTCAATTCTAGAGTTTTGGAAGTTGCTTACTTCTTGTTTACTTAGGTAATATATCCTTCTGGAGCCTTTGATGGAGTTAAAGAATATATAGATAATTATAGTTTTCTTTGTTATAATAAAAGATAAGAGATCTAATTATTGTAACTGTACTTATTGCTTGATTCCTGTTATATGTAATTTTACTATGTTAAAGCCTTCCTTTTTTAAAAACAGAAAAGGGGAAATGGTATAGAAGGTCCTGTATTTGTATTGCTTTCATTGGTTATTAAAGAAACTGCCTTGGCCTAGTTTATAGGGCAGAACTCAGGTAGGCATGGAAGACAGAACAGAATTCTGGGAAGAAAGACAGAGTGGCAGATACCATGAAGCCCCTTCCCGAGACTGAGGCTGGTTACTATCTTTCCCAGTAAGCCATGATTTTGTGGTGTTATACAGATTATTAGAAATGGGTTGAATCAAGATTTGAGAGTTAGCCAATAATAGGCTAGAGATAATGGCCCAGGCAGTAATTTAATTAATACAAATTCTGTCTGATTTTATCAAGCGTAAGCTAGCAGGGCAGCTGGGAACAAAAGCAGGCCTGCTTCTCTAACAATGCACACACACATACATAAATTATCTTTCATAAGCATGTGTGTGTGGTAAAATTAAGAAAAACAAAAGAAAAAGCTCAGACATGAAGACAAAGAACTTCCAAAGATGTTCTTGATTTCATTTCTGTTTGTTTTGTATTTGTATGGCGATTCAAACTGTCTATCTTTAAAAGTAATTTTTTTTTCCAGTGAGATTTTTCTTTGAAGTAAACTAGATTATCATTTGGAGACTGCTTCTGAAACAAGGACTAAAGTGTGTCCACTTCCCCATTCAGCTCTCAGACCCATGTGGTGCAGACTCTTGCATGCCCTGTGCATGCTGCCTCAGTCTCTGTGACTTGATATGTGCTTTGCTCTTGTATATTTTAAGGGTCTCATTTTCTTAATGCCCTCCATCCCCTCCAGCTCCGACACTCTTTCTGGCTTTTTATATGCATAGTTACCTAAGTGCAGGGGAACGGGTGATCTGACTGAGACATCACCTGTGGTGCTGAGTGTTCCAAGGTCTCTTGTTCCCTGCATGATTGGCTGTGGTTTTTTCTATTTGTTCCCATCTGATGCAGTAGGAAGCATCACTGATGATGAATGAGCAAGATACCGATATATGAGTATAGAGAAATGCCATTAGGAGTCATTTTATTGCTACATTTTGTTTTTGATGGTGGTGGTTAGTTGGTTGGTTGGTTGGTTGGTTGGTTGGTTGGTTGGTTGGTTGGTTGGTGGTTTTATTGAAACATTAGTATTTTGTTTTACTCTAGGTATGGGCTATGTAGTCTATTTCTTGATTGAATTCCTTCCTTTAGAGTGGCATTTAAGTCAAATGTAACATTGGTTGGTTACTCTCTCAAGATTTGTATCACTATTGATCTAGCATATCCTGCAAGTAAGATAGCATTGTAGATCACAGGGTTGGTTTCAGGGTTGATGTTTATTTTTTTTTTCCATTGCTAGTGTACAGACTAACACGCTAGCACATAGAACTGAAGGTTATATATAGGTAAAAGCTAGACATCTCAACATTCAATGAGTTGTATAGCTGTTGTCTTCAACAACACAGCCTTGATGTCTACAGTAGGATGTCCTACTTTCAGTAGCCCTTAAGTTACCCACCCACTTGGGAGTGGCCTCTTATACTATATATGCTGATTTAAAGCACACATCCAGCCTCTTTTACCAGCTTTGGGATTCAGTTGTTCTTCCCCCTTTCAACAAAGAATTGTGATCTGTGAGTCTACCCCTTAATAAGTAACCCTGTATCATACTCAATTCTGAACCAGTGTGGGATTTCTTTTAAGCATCCTTCTTCATCTGGTGTACCACGTGGATCTGAACTCCACACCTACCAGGTGGATCAGCTTAAAGGCCTAAACGATAGATCCAGAGCCCAGAAAATCTCCCACCCCCACTGGTTCAACTTGCTTTGACCTACTAAGTGATTTTTTGTGAAACCCTGCCTCAGTGGATCTAACTGGGTTCAGTGACTTGGAAATTTCCCAAGTGTGTGCACCCCCCATGTCCCCACTGCAAGGAGACTTGCACAATTTCTGGTTTGTACTGCCTGCTCCTGAGTTCTGTGCTTCTTGCTATGTATATGGAATTGGATTAATTTCTTTTAATTTGTCAAGCAAAGCATATGTCTCACTATTTAACCAGCACCAAGGCAGGGAAACCTAAATGGCCCAGGAGAGTTTGTGGCACCAGGTTGCATTTCTAGGCACTATTCTGCAACCATGACGCCTGCTGGACAATAAAGATTATTAGACCTAAAACAATTTACCAGATTTCATAACAGGTAATTAATAAAGCAATAAACTTAAAAATTATATAATGACAGACAACATTACCAATTAAACTTTTAGTAACTGCAAGTCTTTTATGGTTATGGTGATATATCCATTTATTGGATATTGGGACTCAGTTATTTGTTTATATTTTATCCTTAAGAAAATGGTTGATAACAGAACCAAAAATGAGGCACTTTTAGAAATGATACAGACTTTACAGACTAATAATGAACAACTAGCTGACAGGTTTAATAATATTGAAAATGAAAAGTTACCTGAAAAAATATTAATATTATTGAAAAAAGTAACATTAAATTGACAGATAAAATTGAGTCCATGCCAAAGGATACTGAGAAATTATCTGGAAGAAGTCATACTGTTGAATTTGACAATCAAAATTTGTTTAAAAGTTATGATAGGTTAGCAGATAGAATATATCTGCAGGATGGCAATCTGCACACTATTTAAATAATGTCCATGGATGAGGTGTTATCTTAAAAAAAAACACTTCAGACCTTGAAATCACATGTGCAAAATGAGGACTAGAGGCAAGGTGCCTCAACGAAATAACTAGAAATATATACAGACCATGAGGTTCAGGCTTTACAAAAGTCAGTAGTAAAAGGATTTGAAATGATTGAGGAAAACATTGGAGCTGATAAGCAAGAAAACAAGGCACAAAGACAGGATTTAACATTACCAATAGCAGCCAGAGATGATTTACCCAGAGTTTTAGCTTACTACCCTATAATCTACTCTGATAAATCATCAAGTTAAAAAGAACCAAAAGGATCCAAAGGAGGTAGATGGATACCTATAAGAATGAATGATCTAAAAGAAATTAAGCAAAATGTTGTAACTTGTGGCTTGCATTCCACATTTGCTAGGGAGATGGTAAAGACATGGGCCTCTAACATTAAAGGGATGCCACACAACAGGCTTCATTTAGTTTCAGCAGTCCTGGATGACAGGTCTCAACTGATGTTTAAATGTTATTTCAGATAAGAGGCTAAATTTTAGAACAACAGGAAAAAGTAAATGGACTTGAGACTACCCAAGATCAATTTCTTGGTAAGGGCACTTATGCTGACCCACAGGCTCAACATGAACAAATTTTGTCCCTATGCCACAAAGTAGCATTAAATGCTTAGGACAGGATTTATTTATTTATTTATTTATTTATTTATTTATTTATTTATATATTTGGTTTTCTGAGACAGGGTTTCTCTGTGGTTTTGGAGCCTGTCCTGGAACTAGCTCTTGTAGACCAGGCTGGTCTTGAACTCACAGAGATTCGCCTGCCTCTGCCTCCCAAGTGCTGGGAATAAAGGCATGTGCCACCACCGCCCGGCTTTAGGACAGGATTTAAGAAGTAGACAAAAGAATTGAATAATATACCATGGATAAACTTGGGCAGAAAGAACTCTTTTGTGACTTTTTACAAAGACTAAGTTTGTACAAATAGGAGTAACAGACACATAAACAAAGGAGTACATATTGAATCTCTAGCTTTTGAAAATGCCACCTTAGAAAAAGGTGGTAAAAGATTTGTGGGCTTTTAAAAGATAGATCAGCACCAATGGATAAAT
This sequence comes from Alexandromys fortis, assembly GCF_014885135.2. Lineage (NCBI taxonomy): Eukaryota > Metazoa > Chordata > Mammalia > Rodentia > Cricetidae > Alexandromys > Alexandromys fortis. The sequence continues at coordinate 6,686,455 of NW_026068053.1, read as the reverse complement.
GGATCCTGCATAGAATGAACATTGAGTCACTTAAGTATAACACTGAGTCTTGGGAAGGAAAAGCAATTTCCAAAGGAATGAGAAGACATCGAAATGCCAAATATTTTAATTTTGGTAGAATAGAACATCTGAGAATGGATTGTAGACAAGGAATTCATTAGAATAATGTCTCCTCTGGGAATGGAAAGAACAGGAGAACTCAGCATTTGGGTATATGTAGGTGTGGCAAAGGTCGATATTGGACCAATAAATGCAGATAAACAAAAGACAGAGTAGACAACCAGATAATATTGGGATACTCCTTGGGGAGCCTCTCACAGGTCTGCAAGTCAAAAGTGATCCAGTCATTCACAGTGACTATTGAGGACATGTCTCACCAGGAAAATTAGAAAATCTAGAGCTTTCTGTAAGAAAAACCAAACTCTACTAAATGATGGAATAAACCTGGAGGATGAATAAAAAATGGAAATAGGAGAAAGGGAAAGTATATTATGAAAGCCATTTTTAAATAATCAAAGACCAAAGCTAAGAGTAATTGCACTGTAATTGTTGGTTTGACAGACAGGGGTGTGGATGTGAGTATTATTACTTCAAAATTTTGTCATCCAAACTGGCCTCTTCAAGAGGCAGATGTTCAATTACTAATAATTGGAACCATATCTCAAGTTAAACAAAGCACAAGATGAGTGGACTGCATAGGTCCAGAAGGTCAGAGAGTGAAGCTGAGGCCATATGTGGCTAATATTGCAGTAAATTTATATGTTCTTGACCTACTAAAGCAATGAAATACACAGATTAACATTCCTTCAGTACCAGGTACTCATAATTCTGGGAAGGATATTATAAGGTACTATACACACAAAGGCCACCAGCCATTCAGGCTCTATAAGAACACAAAGAAACTAGCAAACCTTCAGAGGTACCAACAGCCCTACCTTTAAAATGGTTAACTGAACAACCAATATGGGTCAAGCAATGGCCTCTGAGGAAAAGCTCCAAACTTTAGAACAGCTGGTAAAAGAGCTACAAGATGTTTGTCATATTGAAGAATCAACCAGACCTTGGAATTTTTCTGTATTTGTTACTAAAAAGAAAACTGGTAAATGGAGAATGGTGACAGATCTAAGATCTGTCAAGAAGATAATTCAACCTATGGGCCCTCTCCACTCTGGAATTCCTCTGCCTTTGCTATTAACAAATTATTGGCCTCTTATAGTTATTGATTTAAAAGATTGTTTCTTCACTATACCTTTATAAGAAAAGGAGAGAAAGAAATTTGCCGCCACAGTGCCTACTTATAATAATTGTGAGCCTACTATGAGATATTACTGGACCATCCTTCCACAGGGAATAGCCCCACCTTATACCAATTCTTCCTAAGTCAGCCATTGAAAATATTACGTAAAAATTCCTAATATATAATTACCATCACATGAGTGACATTTTGCTATCTCATTCAAATATAGATCATTTAGAAAGAATGTTTGAGGACCTAAAGAAAGTTTCACCAAAATGGGGATTACAAATTGCTTCTGAAATAATATAGAGGTGAGATTCTGTCAATTACCTATGTTATAGAATAGATTTACAAAAATATATAATGCAAAATGCAAAAATTAAGAGAAACCAGTTACAGACTCTTACTGACATTCGATAATTGTTAGGAGACATTTGGAGTCTATGACTAGCTGTTGGGATAACCTCTGATCTAATAATTCATTTAAACAAAATCTTAGATGGTGATAAATTCTTGAATAGTCCCAGAAAATTAATATCTGAAGCAGAAAAGGAATTGACAATTGTAGAGGAAAAATTACAGGAGGCACATGTGAATAGAGTAAATATAAATGTTAATTGTATTATTGTCATATTGCCTTACAGAATTTCTCCTACAGGAATTTTAATGCAGATGGATGATATTATTTTAGAATGTATCTTTTTACCACATAAACCAAGTAAAAAATTTAAAAAAATTCTGTGAAAAAAGTCTCTGAATTAATTATTAAATTTAAATTGAGACTTCTTTAATTAGTAGGTATAGAACCAGCAGAGATTATAGCTCCTTTTACTTCTGACAAAATAAAATAGTTATGGGAAGACAATGAAAAATGGCAAAGAGTTAGTGCTATTTTTTTGGGGGGGGGGTAAATTAGTATCAATTATCCCAAAAATGATAGACTTAACCTTATAAAAAGATTTCTTGGATTCTTCTCCGAATTGTACATGACGCTCCAATAACTGAAGCCCGTACATCTTATAATGATGCAAATAAATCAGGGAAGGCAAGTTACAAATCAGAAGAATTAAGTAACGTGGAAAAAAGCCCTTATAACTTTGTCCAGAAGGCAGAATTATATGCTATTCTCATGGTGCTAAGGAATTTTAAAGAACCTCTTAATATAGTTACTGATTCACAATAGACAGAAAGACTTCTCTTCATATTAAAACTGTTGTATTTAAACAAGATGATACTGAATTGACTTCATTATATTCTCTGCATGGCGTGCCCATCCATGTCTCTGTCTCTTGTCCACTGTGTGGCTCTCTGTCCAGGATCAGCTGCCTTTGGAGACATGTGGCATAGTCTCGTGGTGTGTCCGTCTCTCTGTCTTTCTTCATGGGACTCACTGCCCATCATGTCCTACTGAAGCTATTTGGGAAATGTGCTCTCCCTGCCTAAGGACTTTCTTCTCTTGGGACCCATTGCCAATGCCACCACTTGAAGACCTGCAGCATTTCTGCCACTGCACAGGGATCCACAGCATTTTAACTTAATACATTATATTATTTGTTACATAGAGAAGATTAAACAGAATTTCTTCACATACATCTCAGTTGCCAGTCATAATTTTTTTTTGAAGAGTTAAAGAGGCTTTTCAGTATAGAAAAGTCTTTCCAGATGGCTCTGAACTTCCTATAACTTTCCTTGTTTTCTGTTTTCCCCTTTTTTTCTTGAAATTTAGAAATAATGCAAATTTTTATAACTTATAATATCATCTTAGCACAAATAGAGTCATATAAAGAGTCTGTATGAATTTAATGACTTCCTAAAATATACTACTTTTGCCTGCAGTCTGTATTTATATTAGAAGACAAATTTGACAAGTAAATGACATGTTGTTCTTACACATCCTGGCTTCAACTTTATGTTTTCCATACATTATTCATTGGAAGAGAGATGATTGGTAGGTATAATTTCAAAAACCCTATTTATTTAATAAGTAACATCAAATGTATTATAGAATAGTCAAATAGTTCCCATATTCCCAGGCCTATAAATATGCACAAAGCAAATAAAATTAATATGTTCAGGAGCTAAATCTCCATATTTACAGTAGCACTTTTCATCTCCAATTTATGAGATTATTGAATTCCCATCAATGGTATACCACACAGTCATAAAAAAGATACCATGCCATTTGCAATATGGTCAGTGTAACCAGAGATCATTATGTTAAGTAAAATAAGATAGATAGTTTCAAAGGATGTGGGTTCTGACACTAAATTGGAATCTGAAATGATTGCTCTTAAAGTGATTGTGAGCAGATAGCTGCTTACTTGATGTTAGAAGCACATTGCATAGAGGAATATAATGCAATGTTGGACAAAGACAGAGATTTGGTGAGGAGGAATAAGACTGCAAGATATCCTGTGAAGATAGGTGACTATAATTAAAAATTCACTGACATATTTTTTGTGAAAAAAAGACAGATGTTATGGAGAGATGAATATTAGATTTTCTCAGTGGAGAAATATTACCTGTGTGAGAGTAACCTTTAATCTTTTTTTTTTTATTTTAAAATACTGTTATATAAATGGTAACAACATACATTATCTGAAAGTTTCAAAAATAACAAATACAATAGGCAAATATAAATATCTAAAGTACTAAAGTATTTTAGAAGTATTTTGAGCACTTCAAAATGTGTCTTCATTGATAGGTTACCTGAGTCAGGGCAATAGCACGATCACAAATACGTGCATGAAAACTCAAAAGAGTAAGCAAACTTGGCAAGAACAACCTGTCATTGTAGCAAAAACATGGTAACCACATGCACTTTTAACCAATCACACCATACCTGCAGTGACTGCCGGTTTCAAAGGGACTAACAGAAATGTTTCTGCTGCGGCTTAATTTCCCTAACCCCATAAAATACCCAAAACTTTTTACAATAAAAAGCTTCTGCATTGGAATCTCTCAGAGTCCATATCATTGCCTCTGCATCTTCTCACCCCCGTGCCCGGGGAAACAGGGATATCCCAACAGGCAGCAGCAACAACCCCACAAAACTGCAGTTACCTAATTAATATAATGAGTGGTTTGAAAGTTAGCAATCTGAAAAGAAAAGAAAGAAAAGGAAAGGAAAAGAAAGGAATGAGAAAAAAATTTCATTCTCACTTAGGGACATTGCATTTTTTTTTATTCAGATATGTCCTAGGAATCAAGAAAGGAGGCCACAAACTAAATTATGAATGTGATACTTCGTATATTCTAAGGAAACTGACATAGCATCTCTTCTGATTACATTTTCCTCATTTTAGGTGGAAAACAGGCTTTTTACCAACATATTTCACAGCATCTGGGAAGCTCTTGAGACATAATGCCACTTTACTATGATAATTGCATCCATTAAATCTCTTACAATAAAATCCTAGTTTAGAAAGTATGAGTTCTATTTAGTTTATGTTATACTTAATGCATGAGTATGTATAAATATCAATGATTACAAAAAAGATTACTCTGATGATAGCAAAATAGATTGTCATATACAGCAGCACATGTCTTTCTGCAGTTGTTTGGAAACTTACAGAAATGTGGATGTAATTGATGTGGTTGATTGGCATATACATCAGCTTGAAAAGAAAATGATTGTATCTGTCTTCCCTAACATGATATAAGAAATAGTCAAGCTTTACCTTCTTACTACAACTTGACAACAAAAGATCTGCTGATACTGTGAAGAAAGTTCTATTCAAGAGAAAAGCCGGGCGGTGGTGGCTCACGCCTTTAATCCCAGCACTCGGGAGGCAGAGGCAGGAGGATCTCTGGGAATTCGAGGCCAGCCTGGTCTACAAGAGCTAGTTTCAGGACAGGCTCCAAAGCCACAGAGAAACCCTGTCTCTAAAAAAAACAACAACAACAAAGAGAGAGAGAGAGAGAGAGAGAGAGAGAGAGAGAGAGAGAGAGAGAGAGAGAGAGAGAAAGAAAATAT
>NW_026068053.1:6675224-6680670 GCF_014885135.2 Alexandromys fortis | reverse complement strand
TCTCCCCCTCCCTCTCTAATCCAAAGAACAGTCATGGTTCCCTGCCCTGTGGAAAGTCCAAGGTCCTCCCCCCTCCGTCCATGTCTAGGAAGGTGAACATCCAAACTGGCTAGGCTCCCACCAAGCTGGAGCATGAAGTAGGATCAGAACCCCTTGCCATTGACCTTGGCCTCTCATCAGTCCTCATTGTTCGCCATGATCAGAGAGTCCGGTTTTATCCCATGCTTTTTCAGTCACAGTCCAGCTGGCCTTGGTGAGCTCCCAATAGATCAGCCCCCAATGTCTCAGTGGGTGGGTGCACCCCCCGTGGTCCTGACATCCTTGCTCGTGTTCTCCCTCCATCTGCTCCTCATTCTTTTTCTGAATTACCTAAAGTATAAATTTATAGAGTTAGATAAGTCATAATGATATTATTGAAGAGATGTAAAGAAATGTCTGAAAATATTTGATACTTTTTCCATTTCTGTAATGCCTGGCATAGCATTGTAAAAAAAAAAATACTTTTTTTTTTCTATATCAAGAGTACACATTTGAAGAACTCTGACAAGTGTATTCACTGTGAGAACTAAAATTGTGGAAAGGAATGAAAAAAAAAATAAAAGCAAAATTAAAAAATAGAGCCCCAAACCTAAGGAAATTCTGGAAAAATAGCAAGAATGAATGCCAAAAATACTATGCTATGGAAAAAATTTAATGAACATATGGTTTGCTAGAACTTAAATAAATTTTGAAGATGCAGAAATCACAGGTAGTTATATGTTTTATGTGAATGCCTTATCAACTTTATCATTTGATAGTACTGACAATATCAAATTATGTGGTCTTATTTACACACACAGACACAGAGAGAGAGAGAGAGAGAGAGAGAGAGAGAGAGAGAGAGAGAGCACAAAATCATAAATTTGGGGAGACGTATCAATGGAAGAAAAGCTGTTTGTGGGAGGGTGCTAAGAAAAGGGTGTATATGAGAATGCTACCAAAGTACATTATGAACTTTAATGAAGTAGAAACATAAAAAAATTCTAGCAAATATTTGCCAAGGATAATTTTATATTAGTTACATTTTATTTGTTGTGACAATATAACAGATATTTTAAAGACTGAAAGGTGTATTTCATCTCACAGGCTTTCAGTTGGTACCAACCACTATGACAGGGAAGGCACAAGGAAAGGAGGTAGCTGTTTACTTTGCATTTGCAATCATAAACCCAAAGTGAACAAAAATAGGGCAATGCTATAAAATGTCACGGTCCACACTCAGTGACCAACTTCCTTTATAGAATACTCACCTGCTGAATGTTTGGCATTCTCCTCAATCAGCACCATAATTCGTGACCAAATGTTCAAACACATGAGCAGATTTTCATAAGCATATAACATAAAATTCACTAGCAAGAATTCATAACAATAGAATACTGGACTCTCTTACAGAAAGGAAACACCCAGTAGGCCTTTTTACATTCATAAATTTCACTCTCCCAGCGGGCAATCCCTGAAGATTAGGAACTCCTGTTTAGGTCAATTAAGAGCAGTATGGGCCAGTTGTACCATGGTGTGCACATGGTGTGTAGCATGGTAATCAATTGCTTTTAAGTTAGTTTGAAATGAGGAGAAATAATTTAACGTAAAAAAGAAGTTAGAGTTAATGAAGTAGATGAAAGACCTGCACTAACCTATTTAAGTTCTTCCAAACAGAAGCAAGCTGGAGAATACTCCAGCCAAAGATGTGTTGTAGACACAAATTCCAACAGACTGATTTATTTCACAAAGATAACTAAATGACTAGAATGTTGACTGCATGGCATGTTCTCTAAGTCAGTCTTCAGGGGTATTTTTACAGAGTATATGAAGATCTACCTGATACCTTTGCCGGAGAAATTCCATTTTTTGGTTATAATTCTGATTCTTTGTATTTAGTTTTTAATAATCTCATTTCTTAGAGTCTGCCTTTCATTGAGGATAAATAACTTAGCAGAAAACATGTCCTTCCAGAATTAAATACTGAGCATGGAAAATAAGACAGACTCCTGTGCAGTTGGTTTTAGTACTGAGAGGTGGAAAATGTATGAATGTATATTGTTACAAGAAAAGAACAATGCCACAATTTGATTAATGTAAAGTAATGATGAGGCATTGTATCTTTAGGTAGGATGAGTATGGGAAACCATTACCTTGGATGTGCAAAAGAGAGTTGGGTTAGCCTTGGTTCTGATTATGAAGCATCTGGGCAGAGAATATATTACTGAAAAGTATACATTTAAATGTTTACTTTCTTGAATGAGCATTTTGTTTATTTCCTTTGTACCCACAAATTAAATTGCTTGCTGGTCATGTTTCCCTGTAGCTTAACAGTGTGTCCTACCTCACTGAGACTATGATCTGCTTTATTTTTTTCTTTCCTTTTTTCATGTGCTTAGCTGGAAAAAAAACTATGCAAGAGTCATCAGGTTTGTAGATCCTCTCCTAGGTCACATCCAAGTTATTGTTGACCTAATTAGAGATTTCTTTCAGAATCCATTCATTACAGGTAGCTACAGGGTTCAGTGATTGTAAGATAAATTAATTTGTTGGAGGCTGTGTGAGTTGCCACAGGAAACAACTAGTGTTCAGATGTCAATCCATGAAAAAAATGATTCCCTTGGGGAAGAGAATCCCATCTGGAAAAGTCCTGTGGGACCACTGACTCTGAAAACTGCTCCTGTCTATAAGTTTACATGTGCAAAAGCAACTTTGTTGTCTCCCTACTAACTGCAATGTAGGATGTAATCTCATAGACTGTGTATTTGCAATCTCATTATTACATCTCAATTGTAGGGACACATATATCCATGGGTGATCAGGAAGATGACTTCTCATTAATCTTTATAATTTTGATGTACAGAAAATATACTAAGATATGCATCATAACTAGATCTATTGTAAGGACTGTAAGACACTTAAAAGCCTACTTTGTTACTTTTACTTGACTAACACATGAAAACAACAATTTCCTCCCTGTGGTAATATTTTGTTTGTGTTCTAACAAATAAAGCTTGTCCGGAGAGCAGAGTGTGGAGCTAGCCACTAGCTAACCATAAAGGCCAGACAGTGGTGACACACATCATTAATCCCAGCACATTGGATGAGGAGAGAGGAAGTAATAAAACAAGGCAGAGACAGGAGCTGAGACCTTTTTTTGGCTGAGAATTTGGAGAGGTAAGAGGTGGTTGTGGCTTTTTCCTTTGTCTCTCTGATCTTTCAGCATTTACCTAATACCTGACTCTGAGATTTTATTATTAAAACTAATAAGAACTCATGGTACATCTCGTGCCCAACTTTTGAGGCATGAATTCACAAAAATAAGCCACTTGCCTAAGGCTTTGCAGGTACCTACAGAGGCCTTAGTTGCACCAAAGACTCTCAACAGAGTCACCACCTTGCTAGGTTCTTACTCTTCTGTTTTGTTCTGTTTTGTTTTGTTTTTTCTTCTTAAGACTCAAAGTGAGTACACTTTTTTTCTGTTTTAGCCTCTGAAGCAAACTAAATAGGCATTTGGACTTAAATATCACAGCAGTTAGCCACTTTCAAACATTTCCCCTTTGACTTCTATTCTTTTGGTGGGTTGTGGGCTCTTCTTTGTCTACTGCAAAACTGGATAGTTACCTTGAAACCCTCTTAGTCTGTTGCTTCTGCACAGCAGCAGTTAACATCACATTTCACCATCATCTGAATCATTATTGTCACTGTATTTGGTGAGAAAAATGAGAATTTTATAAAAGAGGAATTAGTTAAAATAAAGGGATTTTTTTTCCATGATAAAAGTTGGAAAGTATTGCAATGGAGAATGTTAGGTCTCTATAAGATTATGCAATGAGTGATTTAAATTTGGAAGAACTAAATGAACTGATATTCATCTTAACTGTGGTTGACATAATGTCAATCATCATTTTGATAACCTTTATTGTTGGTTTGATGATTCTTTGTTTATCCATTAAAAGCCTGCTTGATATGAGTGTCAAGATATAGGCCTTAGAAAAATTTATTAGAACAGATTATAGAGATATTCACAACCAGACAGAGAAATACAAAGGAAAACCAATTTCAATATTACACTATATGGTTAGAGAAGAAAATACTAAGGTTTTTAAAGAACCAGCTTAATTTATCCAGTCACTTTGTAGGGAGAGAATAGAAAAAGTATGAAAGAAAATTAAGTTATTTACTAAAGTTATACAGGAGCCAAATGAAACTTTTGCTGATTTCATGCAAAGATTGACTTCAGCAGTAAATAGAATGATACCAAATTCAGAAGCTATACAAATAATAATTGGATATCTGACTTTTGAAAACGCTAATGCACAATAAAAAGGGTAATTAGGCCAATAAAGGAAAGAACGATACCCTTGGAGAAAAGGATATGAAATAAAATCAATATTGAATTTCATGACAGTGATAACACTTGAATAGGAGAGGTGATTTCTAGAGGTTTGAAGAAAAATTGAAGCATCACTCTTTTGCTGGGGGTAAATAAGTTCACCTAAAAAGGGACTGTAAACAGGGCATTCCTAGAAACAGGTTTTTTTCTAAGCATATATTATTTTCTAAATTCTGCAGAGTGGAACACAACCATCTGCCAGATTTCATTCCTTTGAGTACCAATTGAGTTAGTCCCTGCAGGTAACAGTGTTTGGTTAGAGAAGGAGCCATTTGGGCATATCTTTATAATCTCATTAGATTGTTGCCATGTAATAAAAAAACAGTTTTTTAATCCTTTGCTATTGACATGATATTTTAATGAAATTCTGAGGCCTGCATACTTCCAATCAAAAATTGATCAATTTCTGCATTACCTTGCACTTGAGGACCTGGCAGAACTGTATGAGATCAGATATCTGTTATGAATATAGGGCAAAGCCTATTTCTGATTACGTCTTGCACCTGGGTAAATAATGAAGTCAATTCTGTATCATCTGCTATAAATTCAGCAGTTTCAATATGCAAGATAACTCTTTCTGAATATTGTGAACCAAAACTATATTAAGACGTTCTTTAAAATCCCTTAGCACCATGAGAATAGCATATAATTCTGCCCTCTGGACAGAATTATGAGGCCTTTGTTTCAACTTACTTAATTCTTCTGATTTGAATCCTATCTTCCCTGATTTTTTTTTTTTTTTGCATCAGTATAAAATGTACGGGCTTCAGTTATGGGAGCATCATGTACAATTCGGTGAAGAATCCAAGAAGGTCTCTTTATGAGGTTAAGTGCATCACTTTTGGAATAATTGCTATTAATTTCTCAAAAAAAATAGCACAAACTCTTTGGCATAATTTATTGTCATCTGATAACATTTTTATTTCATCAATAGTGAAAGGCATTATAATCTGTGCTGGGTCTATATCTGCTAAATGATGAAGTCTCAATTTAACTTTAATAATTAATTCAGAGACTTTTTCTACATAAGTT
>NW_026068053.1:6671297-6674652 GCF_014885135.2 Alexandromys fortis | reverse complement strand
AGGAAATTGCTTACATATTATTTCCAATTGCTGATTTAAAAAACGGCACAACGTGTGGCTATTGAGCATTCTTTGTTGGAGGATAGTCTAGGAGTTTGACATCTCCTAGTAGGCTGAGAATTGTTAGAAGTAGTCACTGTGCAGGCATTTTTTTTTTACTTATCCCTTTCTTGTAAAGGTACAGTGAAGAAACAAACTTCAAATCAGTAACTATAAGATCCCTTCCTTTTGGTAAAGGAGAAGGCAGAGTAATTCCAGAATGGAGAGGGTCAACAGGTTGAATTTCCTTATTGATAGCTTTTAGATCTGTCACCATTCTCCATTTACCAGATTTTTTTTCACAATAAAAACAGGAGAATTCCAAGGGCTAGTAGATCCTTCAATATGGTGATCATCTAGTTGCTCTTGTACTAGCTGTTCTAAAGCCTGCAACTTATCTTCAGCTAGAGGCCTCTGCTTAACACATATAGGCTTCTCAGTTAATCATTTTAAAGATAGGGCTGCTGATGCCTCTAAAGGTTTGTTAGTTGCTTTATATTCTTGAACAGCCTGAATGGCTGGTGACCTTTGTGTATAGTACCTAATAATATTCTTTCCAGAATGATGAGTTCCCGGGACTGCAGGAATATTAATCTTGGTATTCCATTGTTGCAGCAGATCATGACCCCATAGATTTACTGCAATATTAGCCAAATATGTCCTTAGCTTCCCTCTTTGTTTTGACCTTCTGACCTAATACAGTCAACCCAGGTCTTCTTTGTTTAACTTGAGATATGTTTCCAATTCCTAGTAATTGAACATCACCTCTTGAAGAGACCAATTTGGATGCTAAGATTCTGGAGTAATGATACTCACATCTGCACCTGTGTCTATCAAACCAACAATTACAATGACATTTATATGCACTCTTAGCTTCCGTGTTTGAACATTTATAGAAGTCTGCCAGAATATACACTTCTTATGTATTATTGGAAGTTTTTTTTTTTTGACTTATCCTCCAAGTTTATGCCATCATCTAGAACAGTATGGTCTTTTAAAGAAGGCTCTGGATATTTAAATTTTTTGTGAGATATTCCCAGACAGTTACTGGGAATGACTGGGTCACTTTTGGCTTGGGCACCTGTGAGAAGCCCCTGAAGGAGATTTCTGATGGTATCGGGTTGCCTTGTCTGTCTTTTATTGATCTGAATTCATTGGTCCAATGTTAACCTTTGCCAAACCTTCTGCATATACCTGAAGGCTGAGTCCACCTATTTTTGCCATTCCCACAGCAGATATTATTCCTAGGAATTCCATGTCTACAATTACTCCTCAGATGCCTTATTCTATCACAATTAAAAATTTGGCATTTTGATGTTTCCTCATACCTTTGGAAATTGCTTCTCCTACCCAAGATTCAGTATTATAGACAAATGTCAATGTTCATTGTATGCAGGATTCATTCCTCCATTGGTGTTGATCTAACCTTTAAAGGTCCAAGTATCTTTTTGCATTCTACATTGGCATTTTCAAAAGCCAGAGATTCGATAAGTACTCATTTAGCATCTGGGTCTGTTACTCCTACTTGTACAGCCTTAGTTAATCTTTGTAAAAAGTCAATAAAGGTTCTCTTTGGCCCTGTTTAGCTCTGGTATATGATTCAATTTGTTTTCTTAGTTCTTGATTCCTGCCCTAAGCATTTAAGGCTACTTTGTGGTATAGGGACAAGATTTTTCCATCATAAAGAACTTGAACCTGTGGGTCAGCATAAGAGCCTTCACCAAGAAGTTGATCTTGGTAAGTCTCAAGGACTTTTGCTTTTTCCTGTTGTTCCAAAATTTTGGCCTCTTCTCTAAAATAAATAAATAAATAAATAAATAAATAAATAAATAAATAAATAAATAAACATTAATTGAGGTCCAGCATCCAGAACTGCTAAAAATGACTGAAAGAAATTATGTGGTGTTGCTTTGGTGCTAGAAGCCCAAGACTTTATCATCTCCTTAACAAATGTGGAATGCAAGCCATAAGTTACAGCAGTTTGCTTAATTTCTTTTAGATCATTCAATCCTCTAGGTATCCATCTACCTCCTATGGATCCTTTTTGGGCCTTAAGAACCTGATGCTTTGTCAGATAACCTTGGGTAAGTTATCTCTGATAGCTACTGGCAGTGTTGAATCCTGTCCTTGTACCTTCTTTCTGTGTTCATCAGTTCCAAGAATTTCTTAAATTCTTTCAAATCTTTTTATTATTGTTTATTGTAAAGCCTGAATCTCCTGGCTTGTATTTATTTCTAGTGATTTTATTGTGGCATCTAGCCTCTGGTCCTCATTTTGCACATGTAATTCCAAGGCCAAAAGTTTCTCCTTTAAAGATAACTCTCATTCTTGGACATCACTTGAATAGCGTGCAGATTGTCATCCTAGAGAGATAGTATATCTGCTAACTTACCATAACTTTTTAACAATTTTTTATTGTCAAATTTAGCAATATGAATTCTTTCAGATTACTTCTTAGCACCCTTAGATATTGATTCAATTTTGTCTGTAAAATTAAAGTTACCCTTTTTAATAGTATTAATTTTTTCAGGTAACTTTTGAATTTTGATGATATTTATCCTGTCAACTAGCTGTTAATAATTAATCTGTAAATACTGTATCATTCTTTAAAATGCCCTATTATTTCTTAGTAATAGAATATGGAGAGGAAAACTGAGTCCCAAAACCCAATAAATTGGAGTATCACCATAACCAGAGAAGCCTTGCTTAAAAACAATTCATAGTATTAGCAAAAAAAATTACTAAAAGTTTCAACATTAATGTAATCTTCTATACTGATTTATTAATTACCTGTTATGGGATCTGGTAAATTGCTTTAGGTGTAATAATCTTTATCATCCAGCATATGTGGTTGCAGATTTTTGGTGGCAACAGGAATTGTCTTGAGCTGCCTTAGTTTCCTGCTTTGGTACTGGTTAAATACTGTGAAATATGGTTTGCTTGACAAACTAAAAGAAATTAAATCAATTTCATACATGGAGCAGGAAAACCAGAACTCATGGGCAGGGTGCAGAAACTGGAAGCTGCACAAGTCACCATGCAGCAAGAAACCATGCCAGAGAATGTGGCAATTGTGTGTGTGCTTGGAAATTTCCAAGTTGCCACACACAGTAAATTCCGCTGTGGCTGGGGTTCTACGAAACCTTGCTTAGGTAAAAGCAAGCCAGATGTGCAGGGTTGGGCTTTGAACAGGATAGACCAGTAGGCCATCCACCTGGGAAGCTTGGAGTCTGAATACATGTGGGCACCAAATGTGGATGGACACTTAAAAGAAATCCCACACAAGTTCAGAATTGAGAAATAAATGGCTATTTAT
>NW_026068053.1:6658446-6666127 GCF_014885135.2 Alexandromys fortis | reverse complement strand
ACCACACTGAACCTGATAGAAGAGAAAGCGGGGAGTAACCTTCAATATAAGGGCACAAGAGACCACTTTCTAAATATAACACCAGTAGTAGACACTGGGAGCAACATTAAATAAATGGGACCTCCTGAAACTGAGAAGCTTCTGTAAAGCAAATGACACAGTCAATAAGACAAAAAGGCAGTCTAAAGAATGGAAAAAGAACTTCACCAACACCAAATCAGACAGAGGACTATTTTACAAAATATATAAAGAACTCAAGAAATTAGACATCAATATATCAAATAATCCAATTAAAAATGGGGTACAGATCTAAGCACAGAATTCTCCACAAAATAATCTCAAATGCCCAAAAGACACTTAAGGAAATGTTCAATATCTTAACCATCAGGGAAATGCAAATCAAAATGATTCAGATATCATCTTAAACAAGTAAAATGGGTAATACCAGAACCACCAATGGTAGTTTATGTTGGAGAGGATGCAGAGCAAGAAAGAACACTTCTCCACTGCTGGTGGAAATGCAAATGTGTACAATCACTTTATAGCTCAGTATCATTGTTTCTCAGAAAATTGGGAATCAACCTAACTCAAGACCCAGCAATACCACACTTGGACATATACTCAAAGAGTGCTCAATTTCACTACAAAGGCATTTGTCCAACTATGTTCATAGCAGCATTATTTGTAATAACCAGAACCTGGAAACCACCCAAATGCCCTCAACTGAATAATGGATAAAGAAAATGTCGTATATTTACACAATGGAGAACTGCTCAGTGGTAAAAATCAATGATATCTTGAAATTTGCATGCAAATGGCTGGAACTCGAAAACACCATACTGAGTGATGTAACCCAGACCCAAGAAAGAAGAGATAGTTTTTACCCACTCATAAGTGCATATTTGCTGTAAATCAAAGGACAACAAGTCTATAGCCCAAAATCCCAGGAAAGTTAAGTCACAAGGAATGAGACAGTCTAGATTGGGGAAGGAAAAAGATACCTTGATTGAGGGAGTGTTTATGGGGGCTAGCAAGGAACCTGGTACTAGAGAAATTCACAGGAATCTCTAAGGATGACCCTAAACAATAGTGGAGAGGGTGCCTGAACTGCCCTTGCCAAGTAGTCAGATTGCTGATTATTTTAAGTACTGTTGAAATAGGAGCGGCAGGGCTGCGTCCCGGCACCCGGCTGCCCGCATGGCTAGTTTATACCCAGAAATAATTACATGGAAACTGTATTCTTTCAAACACTGCCTGGCCCGGCTAGGTCCAGTTTCTTATTGGCTAGCTCTTACATATTGTTCTAACCCATTTCTAATATTCTGTGTAGCCCCATGAGCTGGCTTACCAGAGAGGATCTTAACCTGCGTCTGTCTGGAGNACGAGGGAGGGGGACTTGATTGGGGGAGGGGGAGAGAAATGGGAGGCAGTGGCGGGGAGGAGGCAGAATTATTTAATAAATAAATAAAAAAGAGTCTTCTGGAGTCTGTCTGTGGCAGGGATACATGGCTTCTCCTTTAGAGGCTCTACCTTCTTTCTCCCAAAATTTAGCTTAGTTTTCCCCCACCTAGCTCTACTCTGCCCTATCACAGACCAAGCCAGTTTCTACACATATAAAGAAGGATTTCCCATATCATTATCTACCTACCTTTCTTTCTTTTTTTTTAAAGATTTATTTATTATGTATACAACATTCCTTCCATGTATGTTTGTATGCCAGAAGAGGGCACCAGATCTCATTATAGATGGTTGTGAGCCACCATGTGGTTGCTGGGAATTGAACTCAGGATCTGGAAGAGCAATCAGTGCTCTTAACCTCTGAGCCATCTCTCCAGCCCCCATTACCTACCTTTCTACCAAATTTTCCTAACATGGTCTTTCAAATAGAAAATATTTTATTGTTATTGAAATGGATTTATGTTTGTAAGTAAGTTTATATGCATACATATTCATTGAAATAACATGAAAGGATTTAAATGTTCACTTATTGTGCTAAAGATAAGAAAGGTTTATTATTTCATTTAATAATGATTAAATATTATATATTCTAATTTTTTTTAAGTGAGTGAGACTCACTATCTACACTGAACTAATACAATTCATGTATTCTATGTGAAAAACATTTTTCATAGATTTATGTTCATCTATGCAATGAAAAAACACACATTTTCCAAATTAATTTTCATACAATATATTCATGTGATAAAAATTAAAGAAAAATAAAACCATGTACTTGATATAAATTTAATTTATTGAAATACAATTAAAATATGTTGACAATTGAAAATCAAAATAGACTTGGTTAACCCCACCTATTCCCCGTGAATGATGAGGAACTCTGAAGCACAGGCTTCCACTGTACAGAATGGACTAAGAAGTAAATGTTTACCCACCCAGCATATTTAAAATATGCTGAAAATTGATGCCAGAAACAGATTTGATTGATCCTACCTATTCCCTGTGAATGATAAGGAACTCTGAAACACAGGCTGTGACTGCATAGAGTGGAATAAGAGGTGACAAATCACCCACTCTCTAGGCCCTAAGTACCAGTACAAAACCCTGGTCCCCTCCCCCAATTGCCTCAGGTTCACTAGTCAGCCAGAAGACAACTTCCTGCAGGTAGGCTGCTCCAAAACCCCCATCCCATTGATGGGAGCCTATAAGCTACAAGTCCCACTCTGTCCCTGAAACCGCCTGTCACACGTATCCATAGATGAACTCAGAAGCACAGGCAGTGGCTGTACAGAGCAGATAAGAGAGCAGGCTAAGATAGTTGGCCAAAAGAGACCTCAGTGGCTCCCTGAGACATAAACAGGACAGTACAGAGCAGACTAAGTGCAACTCTGTAAGGCACAGACAGAAAATGCAAGGCTTGGAACAAGAGGCAAAGATACTTCCAGTAACAGTAGAAGAAGAAATGGGTAGGGTCAATGGAAAAATTAATTCAACAATCTAAAACACAATGGTAACACCAGAACCTAGTGGTCATACAACAGGAAGACTTGATCATCATAACCAAGAAGAAGCAGAAAAAAAATGATTTTAAATATAATTCTATGAGGATGATAGAGACTTTTAAATAAGAAACAAAAATTTTCCTTTAAGAAATGGAGGAAAAGACAAACAAAAATTGAAAGAAATTGATAAATCTCTTAAAGAATATTAAGAAAAGTAATCAAAAGGTGAAGTAAACAGTTCAAGACTTGAAGATTCAAATAGGGGTAATAAAGAAAACAGAAACCAAAGGAATTCTAAATATGGAAATTCTGGATAAAGGAACAGGAACAGATGCAAGCATAACCAACAGAATACAAGAGATAGAAGAGATAAGCCCAGGTGTTGAAGCTACAAAAGAAATAGATTCATCAGTCAAAGGAAATATTAAATCAAAAAAATTTTTAACACAAAACATCCAGGAACTCTAGGATACTGTGAAAAAACCAAACCGAAGAATAATAGGAATAGAAGAAGGAGAAGAACTCCAGCTCAAAGGCACAAAAAATATATTCAACAAAATCATAGAAGAAAATTTTCCCAATCTAAAGAACGATATCCCTATGAAGGTACAGGATGCTTATAGTACATCAAATAGACTGGATCAAAAAAAAAACATAACCTTGCCATATAATAATCAGAATACCAAAGATACATAATTAAAAAAGAATATTAAGAGCTACAAAGGGAAGAGGTGATGTAACAAATAAAGGCAGACCTATCAGAATTTTACCTAACTTCTTATTGGATAAGTAGAATGTAAGAAGGTCCTGTACAGATGTGCTGCAGACACTAAGAGAACAAGGATGCAAGCCTAGAATACTATACCAAGCAAAGCTTTCAATTACCATAAATGAATAAAATAATATATTCCATGTCTATACCAGACTTTATCAATACCTGTCTATAAATCCAACCATATAGAAAGTATTAGAAGGAAAACTTCAACCCAAGGAAGTTAAGTGGACCTGAAAAACAAAAGAAACAGTTAACTTCACACCAGCAAACCACAAAGAATGGAAACACACAATCACTACCACCCAAAATAACAGGAATTAACAACCACTGTTCATTAATATGTCTTAATATCAATGGACTCAATTCACCTATAATGAAGACACTGGCTAACAGAAAGGATAGGACAGGTCCATCCTTCTGCTGTATACAAGAAATACAACTCAAAAACTTAGACAGACATTTCCTCAGAGTCAAGGTTTGAGAAAGTTTTTCCAATATTTTTGGACTCGATAAACAAGCAGATCATAGCTGTCTAACAACATAGACTTCAAACTTCAACCAATCAGAAGAGATGGGCAAAGACATTTTATACTCATAACAGGGAAAAATTATCAAAATGAAGTCTGAATCCTGAACATCTATGCCTCAAATACAAGGCCAGCCACATACGTAAAATAAATTTACTAAAGATTAAATCGCACATCTAACCTTCTCTCCACAATGGAAAGGTCAACCAGACAGAAATTTAACAGAGAAATAAAAGAACTAACAGAAGTCATGTCTCAAGAGGATTTAACAGACATCTATAGAACAATTAACTCAGTAACATTTCACATGTTCACTAAGTAACAAAGCAAATCTCAACAGATTAAAAAAAATGGAATAAACCCTTGTATATTATCGGACCCCATGGATTAAAGTTACAAGTCAGCAACAATACTATTTCCAAAATGCCTACACACTCATGGAAAATGAACAGTGCTCAACTGAATCACACCTGGGTGATGGAAGAAACAGAGAAATTTAAGACTTCCTAGAATTCAATGGAAATGAAGACACAACATACATAAACCTATGGGACACTTTCCTCTTATCAGTGCCTACATAAAGAAGGTGGAGAGCCTGCCCTCAACCAGCGAACTCATGAAGACCAATACTTGGTAACATTAGAGGTGAGTTAGCAGTGGCCCTGTGGCCCCAGACCTTTCAATCCCTAAAAACTCCATGTGGGAGAAAACCAAGACCCCGCCCTTCCCAGGTCCCTTTAGCATTCCTAGCTGCCATCAGTGAGCTGGTTTGCTAGCCATAAATTCACCTGGCCCCCAACCCACGATTTCCTGCCACCTACTGGAGACCAATACATGGTGGATATTAGAGGAAGCGATGGGAAGGTGACAATGCAAGAATTCCTCCAACATTCTATAAAGTAACATGGTAACACCAGAATGCAGTGGACACACAACAGGAAGACTTGATCATCCTAACCCAGAAGGTATAGAAGAAAATGACTTTAGTAGTAACTGTATGAAAATAATAGAGACTTTTAAAGAGCAAGTGAAAAACTCCATTAAAGAAATGGAGGAGAAGACAAATGGAAAGCTGGAAGAAATTAATAAATCCCTCAATGAAAACCAAGAAAAAGCAATCAAACAAGTGAAGGAAACAGTTCAAGACTTGAAAACTGAAATGGAGGTAATAAAGAAAACACAAATTGAGTAAACTCTAGAAATGGAAAATCTGGGTAAATAAACAGGAACTACCGAGACAAGCATAACCAACAGAATACAAGAGATAGAAGAAAGAATCTCAGGTGTTGAAGAAACTATTGAGGAAATAGACTCATTTGTCAAAGAGAACATTAAATCCAAAAAATTCTTAACACAGAACACTCAGGAAATCTGGGACACCATGAAAAGTACAAACCTGAGAATAATAGTAGAAGAATAAGGAGAACAACTTCAGCTCAAAGGGACAGAAAATACATTCAACAAAATTATGGAAGAAAACTTTGCCAACCTAAACAAGGATATTCCTATGAAGGTACAAGAAGCTTACAGAACAACAGATAGACTGGATCAAAAAAAAAAAAAACCCTCACCATATAATAATCAAAACCCAAAACATACAGATCAAAGAAAGAATATTAAGAGTTTCAAAGGAAAAAGGTCAAGTACATTTAAAGGTAAATCTATCAGAATTACACTTGACTTCTCAATGGAAACCATGAAAGCCAGAAGGTCCTGGATAGACGTGCTGCAGAGACCATGGATGCAAGCCCAGGCTACTATACCCAGAAAAGCTTTCATTTATCATTGAAGGAGAAAACAAGATATTCAATGACAAAAACAGATTTAAACAATACGTATTCACAAACCCAGCCTTACAAAAAGTACTAGAAGAGAAACCTCAGCCCAAGGATGCTAACTACACCCACAATAACACAGACATCTGATAATCCCCCCATCCCACCAGTATAACCCAAAGAAGGGAAGCACACAAACACTGCTACCAAAAGATAAACGGAACTAAAAACCACTGGTTATTAATATTGCTTAATATCACTGGTCTTAATTCACCAATAAAAAGACACAGAATAAGAGAATAGTTACAAAAACAGGATCTAGCATTCTGATCTTTACAAGAAACACACCTCAACATCAAAGACAGATACAGAGTAAAGAGTTGGGAAAAGGTTTTCCAATCAAATGGGCCTAAGAAACAAGCAGGGTATGACTATCCTAATATCTAACAAAATTGAATTTTTACTAAAAATTGAATTTCAAACTAAAATCAGAAGAGATGGTGAAGGATATTTTATGCTCATTAAAGAAACAATTCAGCAAGATGAAGTCTCAATCCTGAATATCTATGTCCCTAATAGAAGAGCACCCACATATGTAAAAGAACTATTACTAAAACTTAAATCACACATCAAACCTCACACACTCCTCTCCTGACAATTAACAGGTCAAATAAACAGAAACTTAACTGAGAAATAAGAGAACTAACAGATGTAATGTATCAAATGGACTTAATAGACATTTATAGAACATTCCACCCAAACAAAAAAATAATATACCTTCTTGTCAGGACCTCATGGAACCTTCGCTAAAATTGACACATTCTTGGTAACAATGCAAACACCCACCAATACAAAAAAAAAAATGGAGTATTCCACTGTGTCTTATCAGATCACCATGAAGTAAAGTTAGAATGCAACAACAATACTACTCCCCAAAAGCCTACAAATTCATAGAAACTGAACAGTCAACTATTAACCACCCGTGGGTCAAAGAATAAATAAAGAAAGAAATTAAAATTTTCCTTGAATTTAATGAAAATGAAGACACAACCTATCCAAACATATGGGAATCTATGAAAGCAGTGCTAAGAGGAAAGATCCTAGCACTAGGTGCCCACATGAAGAAAACAGAGAAAGAACATATCAGTGACCTAACAGCATGACTGAAAGCTCTAGAAAATAAAAAGAAGCACTCAGGAACGGTAGAAGACTGGAAATAATCAAACTGAGGGCTGAAATCAACAAAATAGAAACATGGAAAACAATCCAAAGAATCAATGAAACAAAAAGCTGGTTCCTGGAGAAAATCAACAAGATTGACAAACCCTTATCCAAACTAATCAAAAGGCAGAGAGAGAACACTCAGATTAACAAAATCATAGATGAAAAGGGGGACATAACAATGGGCACAGAGGAAATCTAGAAAATCATTAGGCCGTACTACAAAGATCTTTACTTCACAAAATTGGAAAATGTAAAATAAATGGTATTATTTTAGATAGATACCATCTAACAAAATGAAATCAAGACAAGAGAAATAATTTAAATAGACCTATAAGCTGCAAGGAGATAGAAGCTGTCATCAAATGTCTCCCCCACAAAAAAAGTCCAGAATCAAATGGTTTTAGTGTAGAATTCTACCAG
>NW_026068053.1:6649887-6658014 GCF_014885135.2 Alexandromys fortis | reverse complement strand
GCACAAAAAATATATTCAACAAAATCATAGAAGAAAATTTTCCCAATCTAAAGAACGATATCCCTATGAAGGTACAGGATGCTTATAGTACATCAAATAGACTGGATCAAAAAAAAAACATAACCTTGCCATATAATAATCAGAATACCAAAGATACATAATTAAAAAAGAATATTAAGAGCTACAAAGGGAAGAGGTGATGTAACAAATAAAGGCAGACCTATCAGAATTTTACCTAACTTCTTATTGGATAAGTAGAATGTAAGAAGGTCCTGTACAGATGTGCTGCAGACACTAAGAGAACAAGGATGCAAGCCTAGAATACTATACCAAGCAAAGCTTTCAATTACCATAAATGAATAAAATAATATATTCCATGTCTATACCAGACTTTATCAATACCTGTCTATAAATCCAACCATATAGAAAGTATTAGAAGGAAAACTTCAACCCAAGGAAGTTAAGTGGACCTGAAAAACAAAAGAAACAGTTAACTTCACACCAGCAAACCACAAAGAATGGAAACACACAAACACTACCACCCAAAATAACAGGAATTAACAACCACTGATCATTAATATGTCTTAATATCAATGGACTCAATTCACCTATAATGAAGACACTGGCTAACAGAAAGGATAGGACAGGTCCATCCTTCTGCTGTATACAAGAAATACAACTCAAAAACGTAGACAGACATTTCCTCAGAGTCAAGGTTTGAGAAAGTTTTTCCAATATTTTTGGACTCGATAAACAAGCAGATCATAGCTGTCTAACAACATAGACTTCAAACTTCAACCAATCAGAAGAGATGGGCAAAGACATTTTATACTCATAACAGGGAAAAAAATATCAAAATGAAGTCTGAATCCTGAACATCTATGCCTCAAATACAAGGCCAGCCACATACGTAAAATAAACTTTACTAAAGATTAAATCGCACATCTAACCTTCTCTCCACAATGGAAAGGTCAACCAGACAGAAATTTAACAGAGAAATAAAAGAACTAACAGAAGTCATGTCTCAAGAGGATTTAACAGACATCTATAGAACAATTAACTCAGTAACATTTCACATGTTCACTAAGTAACAAAGCAAATCTCAACAGATTAAAAAAAATGGAATAAACCCTTGTATATTATCGGACCCCATGGATTAAAGTTACAAGTCAGCAACAATACTATTTCCAAAATGCCTACACACTCATGGAAAATGAACAGTGCTCAACTGAATCACACCTGGGTGATGGAAGAAACAGAGAAATTTAAGACTTCCTAGAATTCAATGGAAATGAAGACACAACATACATAAACCTATGGGACACTTTCCTCTTATCAGTGCCTACATAAAGAAGGTGGAGAGCCTGCCCTCAACCAGCGAACTCATGAAGACCAATACTTGGTAACATTAGAGGTGAGTTAGCAGTGGCCCTGTGGCCCCAGACCTTTCAATCCCTAAAAACTCCATGTGGGAGAAAACCAAGACCCCCCCGCCCCTTCCCAGGTCCCTTTAGCATTCCTAGCTTCCATCAGTGAGCTGGTTTGCTAGCCATAAATTCACCTGGCCCCCAACCCACGATTTCCTGCCACCTACTGGAGACCAATACATGGTGGATATTAGAGGAAGCGATGGGAAGGTGACAATGCAAGAATTCCTCCAACATTCTATAAAGTAATAGGATAGGAACGAGCACAGGACCACACTAGGCTCTCTGAATGTGGGTGACAGTTGTATGAGTGGGGCAGACTGCGGGGCCTCTGGCAGTGGGACCAAAATGTATTCCTACTGCTTACTGTTTTTGCAGCCCATTCTGTCTAGAGGAATACCTTGCTCAGCCTAGATATAATGGAGAGGGCCTTGATTCTGCCTCACAGCAATGTGCTAGAATTTGTTGACTCCCCGTGGGAAGCATTTCCTTTTCTGAAGAGAAAATGGGGGTAAGGTGGGGAGAAGGTGGAAAGAGTGGGAAATAGGGAGTGAGTGGGGACTGGGATTGGTATTTAAAATGAGAAAAATTGTTTTTAATAAATAAATTTTATTAATGAATCTATTAAGAGTGAGTAAAATAATGGTTACACGCCTCCTCCATTTAAATGTACACTCGGGTAGATCTCTTCACCACATATGAACTCAGTTTTTATACTCAATTTTTATCTTTCCCACTGTCATTTAAGGAGAAATACTATCAAATCCAAACAACCTGAATCCCATTTGACTGAAATCTTAGTCTTCAGGGTATAAGGCATTCAGTCATTTCAAGATTCTCCTTATCTCTCATGGATTGACAACGTCCTGGAAAAGACGAAGTGTATGGCCACATTAGGGCAAACACCACCAGTTCAGAGCATTTTTTCTCCACATTAAAGGGCATGCTGACACTGTTATCTTCTGCTTGTAGGTGTGTCTTATTCTGACATCCCTACGAGCATGGTTCTACTCCATCTCAGCCGTGGATGTGCTGCTCTCTCCAAGAGATGCCATGATACATTATGTTGTAACTAATGTGAATGGCTTTGCCTACATCTTCAATTCACTTCTCTTCCACTTTTTGATCATCCTCTTACTTCTGAATTTCATTGATAAAGGTAGCATGCTTCCAGGTCTGTAAAGCAGAAAGGAAGGAAGTCCAATATCTTTTCTTTAGAGTCAGTAATGTGAAAAATGCATACATAGAAAGACATATCAAGCATTTTTACAACATAATGCAAACAGAAATTACCAGTAGCTTATTAAACAGTAAATTGTCTATTTGCATGAGTTTTTCTGATGTTCTACAACAAAACAAAAATCTAACCAATAAATAAATGATTTAGTTCAAATGATTTTACCTGGGTAATCAAATTCTAAAGGCCCCTTCAATGATTCAGTTCTATTATTTTCAGAGAATTTTTCATGGAGGAACACTTAAGCATCTCTTCCAGAGCTGTGTTGCAAGCTTTGCAATTGTTTTAGAATTGATTGCTCTGTGAAATAGGCCTATATGTTCAGACACAGTGTTAATACAATAAGGGGAATTTTTAGTAGCAAAAGAGTTACAATGTTTCAGCTGTAGTAATGAGTTCTCCTTCGGTTCATAGCTGTCTCTTCTCTTTTCTGATAAAATGGAATTTCATAAGCTCTTGTTTTCCAACATCAGTTTCTGGAAAGGTTTTCATCAAAATGCCTTGTTCAAGGCTAAATACAGCTCAGAAAAAAAAAATACATCAAAAAGTCCTTATAAGATTTATTGTGTTGTGCTTAATGGAAAATATCATTACTGTAAAAATACTTTGTAAGTTTTAACCTTGAATGTTCCTTTGCTGGGTTAGTAAAAAGTGAATGTAATGGCCCTATTTACCAAATAGATAAGCTATTTTTCCTCTGGTAACTAGCAATATATTTTCAACAGTTTTTTCAGGAATAGGTACAAGTTTTAATTCATTTGTCGATCATTCAAATATAAGAGAGATAACCTGTAATATTCATTCTCTAGATCTAGAAATGTTTTTCCTACTTTTGGTCAAACTGCCCATTTTTCATCACCATCCCTCCGCACGTTACTTATTTCTTCCTCACATTTAATATTAAGTATAAAAGTGGAGAACTTATTGTCGATATAAAGATGGGTAAACCCAAAGCAAAGACACAAAGAATAGCTTACGTTTGATATGATACAGTGGTGCTTTCTTACTTGATGTCACTTTGAACTTGTCAATACAGGCAAAAAAATCAGACACCTTGATATCATGTCGAATGAGGACTTTTATACATAGTTATTTTCATTGAGATTGGAAAAAATGATGAGGAAATGAAAAGCCTGGTGTAGCAATCAGACCTTATATATATTTAGTGAACGGTGAAGATAAAACCAAGTGTAGGGAAGAAGTAGATGTCACCTTAAGCAACTTTTTTTTTTTTAATTTTAAATAGGCTGAATTGAAGACCTCACTGAGAAATACACATATGCTTCCTTATATTTCTGATTCATCTGAGCAGCTTCAGAGACATTCTTGGTCCATCATTGAGGTGGTCGTCTCTTTGATGGGTAACAAATGTGCAACAAAACACATGCAGCTTTCATTGAATGAATCATGTGTTTACTATATGAGATAATAAATACCCAACATGACGACTACTGACAGCTGTTTAATTGATACTAATCATTTAATAAAATTATATTTTATAATTAACCTAAGCAGAATTACTTTGATATTGAGAAACATTTCAGAAGATATCTTAATTTTTCATGTATGCTGTTGTGGGAAGTGTCCTAAATGCATCCTCTGGCCGGNCAAGGAGATAGAAGCTGTCATCAAATGTCTCCCCCACAAAAAAAGTCCAGAATCAAATGGTTTTAGTGTAGAATTCTACCAGAACTTCCAAGAAGAGCTAATACCTAAAAGTGTTCCACATAATAGAACCAGAAGGCTCACTGCCAAACTCTTTTAATGAAGCTACAGTTATCCTGATACCAAAACTGCATAAAGACTCAACCAAAAATGAAAATTACAGACCAATCTCACTCATGAAACATGGATGCAAAAATTCTCAATAAAATTCTGGCAAACCAAATCCAAGAACACATCAAAAAAAAAAAATCATCTACCATGACCAAGTAGGCTTCATTCCAGAGATGCAGGGCTAGTTCAACAAACAAAAATCTATCAATGTAATCCATCATATAAACAACCTGAAAAAAATATGATCATTTCATTAGATGAGAAAAAAAGTATTTAACAAATTCATCACACCTTCATGATAAATGTCTTGGAGAGATTAGGGATACAAGGATCATATCTAAATATAATAAAAGCAATATACAGCAAGCCGACAGCTAACATCAAATTAAATGGAGAGAAACTCAAAGCAATTCCACTAAAATCAGAAACAAGACAAGGCTGTCTGCTTTCTCCATATGTCTTCAACATAGTTCTTGAAGTCTTAGAAATAGCAATAAGACAATATAAGGAGATCAAGGGGATTCAAATTGGAAAGGATAAAGTTGAACTTTCTTTGTTTGCTGATGATATGATAGTATATATATAAATGCCCCACAAAACTCTATCAGAGAGCTCCTACAGCTGATAAATACCTTCAGTGAAATGGCATCTTGAATTTTGCATGCAAATGGATGGAAGTAGAAAACACTATTTTGAATGGTGTAACCCAGACCCCCCAAAAATGAATATGGTATGCATTCACTCTTTAGTGGATTCTAGCCATAAACAAAGGGCATTCTTTGTTCATGATCTTAGAGAAACTAAGTAATAAGGTGAACCCAAAGAAAAACATAGGTGGAGTAGATAATATGAAATAACCAAATTGAAGGATGAAATCAATAAAACATGAACAAAGAAAACAATGTGAAAAGCCCAGGGGCAAATGGTTTCAGTGTAGAATTCTACCAGAATTTGAAAGGAGAGCTAATACCTATTCTCTTCAAATTGTTCAACATAATAGAAACAGAAAATACGTTGCCAAACTCATTAAGGGGCTACAGTTACCCTGACACTAAAACCACATGAAGACTGAACCAAGAAAGAGATTTATAGCAGGGTGGTACAGGAACCAAAAAAAAAGCTACAGAGAAACCCTGTGTCGAAAAGAAAAATAAAAAAGAAAGAGATTTATAGACCAATCTCCTTTATGAACATTGATGCAAAACTACTTAATAAAATACCAGCAAACTGAATCCCAGAACACATCAAAAGAATCATGCACCATGATCAAATCAGCTTCATCCTAGTTCAACATGCAAAAATCTATTAATATAATCTACCATATAAATAAACTGAAATATGATCATCTCATTAAATGCTGAAAAAATTAAACAAAATCCAATACCTTTTTATGATAAAGGTCTTAAAGACAAGGGTTAAAGGAACATGTCTAAAAATAATAAAAGCATCATACAGCAAACTGTCAGTCTAATCAAATTAAATGGAGAGGAAACTCAAAGTGATTACATTCAAATCAGGAACAAGAAAAGGCTGTCTACTTTCTCCATATCTATTGTATATAACTCTTTAAGTTCCAGCTAGAACAATAAGACAACTAAAGGAATCAAGAGGATACAAATCAGAAAGAAAGAATTCAAACTTTCAGTATTTGCAGATGATATGATAGTATAGATAAGTGACCCAAAAAACTCTACTAGGGAATGTGATAAATACCTTCAGCAATGTGGCAGGATACAAGATCAACTCAAAAAAAAATCAGTAGACCTCCTACATACAAATGATAAAGAAGCTGAGACAGAAATCAGAGAAACATCACCATTCACAGCAGCCACAAGTAACATAAAATATCTGGGTAACATTAACCAAATGTGAACGTCTTGTTAGACAACAACTTTAAGGTTTTGAAAAAAGAAATTGAAGAAGATACCAGAAAATGGAAAGATATCCCATGTTTTTTAATAGGTAAGACCAATATAATAAAAATGGCAATCCTACCAAAAACAATCTATAGATTCAAAGCAATTCTCATCAAAATCCCAATACAATTCTTCATAGAACTTTAAAGACCAATACTCAACTTCATATGGAAAAACAAAAATAAACAAAGATAGCCAAAACAATCCTATGAAAAAAAAAAAAAAACTTACAAAGGCATCACTATCCCTGACATCAAGTTCTATTATAGAACTACAGTAATGAAAACAGCTTGTTATTGACATGAAAACAAACAGGAGGATCAATGGAAAAAAGGAAGCATCTTAAATAAGTACTTCTGACATAACTGGATGTCAACATGTAGAGGAATGCAAATAGATCCATATTTATCTCCATGCATAAAGCTCAAATCCAAATTGAGGATTAAGGACCTCAATATAAATCTGACCACACTGAACCTGATAGAAGAGAAAGCGGGGAGTAACCTTCAATATAAGGGCACAAGAGACCACTTTCTAAATATAACACCAGTAGTAGACACTGGGAGCAACATTAAATAAATGGGACCTCCTGAAACTGAGAAGCTTCTGTAAAGCAAATGACACAGTCAATAAG
Organism: Alexandromys fortis; assembly: GCF_014885135.2. NCBI lineage: Eukaryota > Metazoa > Chordata > Mammalia > Rodentia > Cricetidae > Alexandromys > Alexandromys fortis. Next base: position 6,651,024 of record NW_026068053.1, on the reverse strand, counting down.
ACAAAAAGGCAGTCTAAAGAATGGAAAAAGAACTTCACCAACACCAAATCAGACAGAGGACTATTTTACAAAATATATAAAGAACTCAAGAAATTAGACATCAATATATCAAATAATCCAATTAAAAATGGGGTACAGATCTAAGCACAGAATTCTCCACAAAATAATCTCAAATGCCCAAAAGACACTTAAGGAAATGTTCAATATCTTAACCATCAGGGAAATGCAAATCAAAATGATTCAGATATCATCTTAAACAAGTAAAATGGGTAATACCAGAACCACCAATGGTAGTTTATGTTGGAGAGGATGCAGAGCAAGAAAGAACACTTCTCCACTGCTGGTGGAAATGCAAATGTGTACAATCACTTTATAGCTCAGTATCATTGTTTCTCAGAAAATTGGGAATCAACCTAACTCAAGACCCAGCAATACCACACTTGGACATATACTCAAAGAGTGCTCAATTTCACTACAAAGGCATTTGTCCAACTATGTTCATAGCAGCATTATTTGTAATAACCAGAACCTGGAAACCACCCAAATGCCCTCAACTGAATAATGGATAAAGAAAATGTCGTATATTTACACAATGGAGAACTGCTCAGTGGTAAAAATCAATGATATCTTGAAATTTGCATGCAAATGGCTGGAACTCGAAAACACCATACTGAGTGATGTAACCCAGACCCAAGAAAGAAGAGATAGTTTTTACCCACTCATAAGTGCATATTTGCTGTAAATCAAAGGACAACAAGTCTATAGCCCAAAATCCCAGGAAAGTTAAGTCACAAGGAATGAGACAGTCTAGATTGGGGAAGGAAAAAGATACCTTGATTGAGGGAGTGTTTATGGGGGCTAGCAAGGAACCTGGTACTAGAGAAATTCACAGGAATCTCTAAGGATGACCCTAAACAATAGTGGAGAGGGTGCCTGAACTGCCCTTGCCAAGTAGTCAGATTGCTGATTATTTTAAGTACTGTTGAAATAGGAGCGGCAGGGCTGCGTCCCGGCACCCGGCTGCCCGCATGGCTAGTTTATACCCAGAAATAATTACATGGAAACTGTATTCTTTCAAACACTGCCTGGCCCGGCTAGGTCCAGTTTCTTATTGGCTAGCTCTTACATATTGTTCTA